>NW_026855533.1:0-53470 GCF_026571515.1 Ruditapes philippinarum
TTTCCTTTCTTTTTCCAACTGCCTTTCTTCCCTTTCTTTTTCTTCCCGTTCTTTTTCCATCTGTCTTTCTTCTCTTTCTTTTTCTAACTGCATTTTCTCTAAGTTCAAATTTAAATTGAAGTTCGAGCTCTCTTATCTTTATTTTGGAAATTTCAGACTCAGAGTGTTTTTCAATAATGTGAGAAAGTGCATCTTCTCCAAAAATATCTTCATCCACAAAATAATGAATCAGAAGATTTTTAATTTCTTGTTTACGCATTAAAGATTTAATTTCTAATAAATTATACTTTTTTGCAAGATCAAGCAAATCAGTTTTCTTAACCAAATCTAATACCTCCTGGGAGGGTTCAGCTACAAACTTTTCTAAATCAAAAGACATGACTGCTTGCTGCTGGTTTTAAACTTAAATATGGTGTGTTTAAAAAATATTTCAGAATTGAAAGGCACACTTAATAGAACAACTATGATATCAACTCAAATGAGTAAATACGGTAATAATAAAATGTAAAATAAACAGTAATAATTTCCAATAATGTAGCAAAAAAGACGAGCCCCCAATTTCTGTTACGAGCCAGGCGTAACGAGAAAGAAAAGCCAGCAACAAACTTATTACAGAAAAATTATTAAAGAAAAATAAAATAACAAATTATGTTTACAAATACCTGAAGTCCAAATAAAAATGAAAATTACAAATGTCTAGTCTGATCCTGGAATGATCCTTTTGGAATAGCACAGTTAAATAGATAAATACAGAGTCCCTAAAGAAAGCCCAACACGGCAAAATTGAAAATGTTGCAGGCTCGGTTTGATTGAGCCTGTTCAAGAACACTTTAGAATAAATTCCCACAATAAAATCCACAAGAATAATTTATTTTAAAATCCAAGCTCCAATAATTCACTTAATATCAAAGTTGAATAATACTCCAAAATATATTGATTTCTTAAAAGGTAACTGATGACTTAATAAATCACTGATGACTTAAAAGGTAACTGATGACTTAAAGATCAGAGTAATGAAAAATGTATCCTTATATATATTAACTAAGAAGTTTCTAGAATAGTCTTCCATTTACTACAGTAATCATAATCTAGCAACTTCAACAATAAAGATCATTCCAGAAATTTCTATCAAAATATAATGCATGAGTTTTCTACAACAGTTAAGAACGTTCTAGTACATACATGTAGTTTATGTTCTAAAAATAGAACAATGATAATATTGGAAATACCAACTGGTCAGATACAAACTATATACATGTAATATGTTGCATACATAACAACTATAATTATGACATGAGAGCACGAAGCAGGAAGTAAGCAAAAAAATTATTTCACAGTTCTTCGCAATAAATTGCAATCTACAATTTATTATATTCTTCACAATTTATTATATTCTTCGAAACCACGTTCAAAAAGCAAATCTAATATAAATATATTCATTGCATAAAAAATAAAGTAGGCACATTTGTTTCATTTAAATGCTTAGGTATTTTTTACTTATAAAATTATTTATTTTTTTTTCAGAATTTCTAAAGCTTCTTAAATTATCAATCCTTAAATACAAGATTTATGGAAATATAATTCTGCTAACTAGTCGTATAGTTTCAACTTTGATAAATATTATTTTTATGCCCCCACAGAGTGGGAGCATATAGCGTTGCACTTGTCCGTCCGAGTGTCCGTCACGCCGTACGTCTGTCCGTCCGTCCGTCCGTCCGTCCGTGCGTCCCGAATTCTTGTGAACGCAACTCCTCTTAAACCGGAAGGCAGATTTTGCTTAAACTTCCAGGGATGAACAACCTTAATATGTAGATGGTAGTAAAGGAAGGAATTTTTGCTGCGACCAAATTTAACAGAATTATGGCCCTTTGTTGATTTTTTCACTATATACTATGTAGAAATTTTGTGAACGCAACTCCTCTTAAACCGGATGGCAGATTTTGCTTAAACTTCCAGGGATGAACAACCTTAATGTGTAGATGGTAGTAAAGGAAGGAATTTTTGCTGCGACCAAATTTAACAGAATTATGGCCCTTTGTTGATTTTTTCACTATATACTATGTAGAAATTTTGTGAACGCAACTCATCTTAAACAGGATGGCAGATTTTGCTTAAACTTCCAGGGATGAACAACCTTAATGTGTAGATGGTAGTAAAGGAAGGAATTTTTACTGCGACCAAATTTAACAGAATTATGGCCCTTTGTTGATTTTTTCACTATATACTATGTAGAAATTTTGTGAACGCAACTCCTCTTAAACCGGATGGCAGATTTTGCTTAAACTTCCAGGGATGAACAACCTTAATGTGTAGATGGTAGTTAAGGAAGGAATTTTTGCTGCGACCAAATTTAACAGAATTATGGCCCTTTGTTGATTTTTTCACTATATACTATGTAGAAATTTTGTGAACGCAACTCCTCTTAAACCGGATGGCAGATTTTGCTTAAACTTCCAGGGATGAACAACCTTAATGTGTAGATGGTAGTAAAGGAAAGAATTTTTGCTGCGACCAAATTTAACAGAATTATGGCCCTTTGTTGATTTTGATTTTTCAATTTGTGGCACATGTAGTCCAAAAAATATTTGACCTAGAGTCATAAGATTGACAGAACAGTGGCGTGTGGGGGCATCCGTGTCCTATGGACACATTTCTAGTTTAAATTAAAACGTCATTTGAATGCAATAATACAATAATACATGATATAAGTACGGTGAAAAAACATTGATCTTTAGAACCATAATATATTTTCGTTAAACTGTGCCAAATTCACAAGAACTTTTTTCAATCGATTATTCTTAATATGTCGTTTGTGGTTTTGTTGATTTCTTTGTTGTTTATGTTATTGTTTTGTTGTTGGTATCTGGTGGGTTGTGTCGTATTTTGTTGTTGGTGGTATTTTTTCTTTTCTTTCTTTAGTAATGGGATTTTTTTTTAAATAAATTAACATTTATAGATTCTTACTTCTTTTTAGGAATTTTATTGTATATTTTGTTGGGTTCATCCTTATATTAAAGGTTCTTTTTACATGCTTATAAACAATTTCTGATTGTTTGTACTATCAATTATATTTTTTATAATTCAATGATAAGACATGGATTTGAGACACAAGAGATAAAATTTCTAACAAAAAAACATACATATATATATTCTTCCGAGATTACGTTTTACACTATCATGTTCGATTCAACTATTTTACAGATTTCCGCTTTGCTTTTCAGTTTAATGTAAATATTTTTGCATGCTAAAAATGTCCTCTTAATACACCGTTGCGTCTAAGATAACCATGGATATCAATCTTTCTTACAAACTTTTTATATCATAAACTACAGTTTCCATGAAACAGGCTGATATTCTAAACTTGGTAATCAGCAATTAAAATTCAAGGATAACAATGGATTACTGCTGCTGTGAATGAATTCCACAAATTTAGTCATCCAATTATTATCCCGTTTGTGAATTAACTTTAGAAAATCGATTAGAAGCTGTATAAGATGCGCATAACATATCACCAAATACGGTGTTGGATGCCTCGTTATGCTTCTGTTGTAATGGAGAGGAAATGAGATCTTCTATTGAGACACAGACTTTGTTTATTTGTGATGTATTGGAGAGGAGTGTCTGTAAATGAACGCTGGAATTAAATGGTTATTAAATAGTAAGGTGTTGGTTGCTTATCACTACAGAATTATACGACACGTGTTGTCACCACATTTACAAAATAGTGATAGCCACTAAATTAATGGTTGTAAGATGATATCATATTGGTCAAATGCAAGTAAAATATTATAAAGTAACCTCTGAATTTCTTTATTTTCATGCAAAAATAAAATATTTTAAACAAAAGTTCACAATTTGTCCAACAGTCACATTCGGATGTTTAATACAGTTATTACGTAAGAACAATTATATTCAAAATCCTTATTGAATTTGATGTTAAGTAAATTATAACTAAACTACGTGTATATAAAACAATTGATAGGGACAAGTTAGACTTCAATAACTTATCAATTTCTCAGAAGATGCATAACTTATTATTTTTTAAAACAATGTTTATAGTCACAGGTATGCAATAAGTTTTTAAAATAGAGGAAAACAGTATCCCTTAAGAAAGCCCTAAACGACATAATTATAAATGATGCACGCTCGGTTTGATTGAGCCTGTTCATGGACGGTACTGGAAAGTGTTATCTACCGTCCATGCCCTCAAGCACCGGCTTAAGCCAAATTCAACATTTAACAAAAAATTTTATGTAAAATATACAGACTTAACAATCGTGGCTTCTTCGATCTTTGGGCGAACAAAGCGTTATTTCACCCTGACAATTGATCTCGCACCTCAAATCTAATGACCATTTGTCTTTCACCGCTGATTATGAAAAATGTAGGAATAATATATATGACCATATAATATGTTTAAAATGGTGTACAACAATAAAATCAAAACAAAACAAAAACTGACAATATTATCATAATGATGTATCATCAAACTTTAATTTGTTTTTAATTAATTCCAACTGTACTTAATTACTTTATAACAACTACAAATATGGTTAACTGATATTATGCTATTTATTTGTTTGCTTTACCATTTCTTTCTATAATTGCTTTTAGAAAAAGCAATTATTTAAGGTATAAATAATTTTTATATGAAAATGTATATGTGAATGTATGTGCTCTTGGAAGTAAACATCTGATTCCTCATTGCCATTGACACAAATTGCAATATGTATGGATATACCGTATATGTTCGGGAAATTACACGTTAGAACGTCTGATAAAGTAAGCATTTTCGCGGTTACGTGACAATTAATTGAACAATCTACAATCTCATAAAAGAAAGATCCCTGAAAAGCATTAAAAACAAAGTTCAGAACTAATTGAAATTTAAAGGCATGTTAATAACTTAGAATACAAGTTAAGCATTATTCAATCTTAAGCACAATTAAGTGTCGGAACCAATGATCCCGAAGGACAATTAGAATATAACAACCTTGAATGTTTACAAAACAAGTTGACAAACATTGCTAACATTAATTTTAAAACTTTTATATGTGAGATATTGACATTTATTTTGTTTTCTAAAAAGGAGTAACCAAATTACATAGTGAAAAATGGAGCTGTAAATGTTGCATACCATCTCAAAGTTTCCCCGGGTGACACAAAGAAAGTAAGAGATTAAGTAAATTATGATCGTTCGTGTGAAGATAATGGAATAGATTTATTGTAAAAAACAAATTGTGATTTCTTTATGACCGTGTGAGTATATGGTATTTGTTATTCTTATTTTAATATAGACACAATACGTTGATCCATTAGCAGACTAACATTTATATAATTTTTATAACATTCAATAAAATTATGATTGGTGAATGAGAAACTTATTTTAATATGATTAATCATTGCTAAACCATTTAGCTTGACTGTAGTTGCACTTATTAATACAATCCATTGATTATATAATTTTATTTTAAAACTGCAGATAGCACTTTTTTATCCTTTAAACAGTAAACGGCTTTAGCGCTCTTATTCAAAATGTTATCAAAATTAAATCCATGTTTCTTACATGAATAACTAGTCTTTTGCAGGTTTAAAGTACTGCAATTACATGTGATATGGTAGTCATTGAATTCTCTTAAAGAATAAAAAGTAGCTCTTGCTTGTAAATAGACATTGATGGAAAAGATGTCTATGTTTGGTAACTGATTTTGTTTTGTTTACAAATGAAAAAGGTGGACAACTACTCATTTGATTAAATGTGGATGCTCTTACTTCATAAATTTGAATTCCTTAATATTTTTGTGTGAAAGAGATGGAGTCCTAAAATGCCTTTTTAATTAGGTTTATGCTTTTTTATACTATAATTCAAACAATGTAGTTAATTGTATTAAACCGTCATCAACGGTCTTTGTAATGTAATAAAAGAATAGCAGAATAGATAGATAAATGGATGGATGGAGGGAGGGAGGGTGGATGGATGGATGGATGGATACATAGATTTCAGTATTCAGCAATAACATGATAAACATATCCAATACATGATAAAACAATAAAAACAAATATCAATGTATACGAAATGAACCATATAAAAAAATCACACCAAGGATAACACAAGAAAGATAACTCTTATTTCCATTGTGGTTCTTAGATACTGATGGTTTTGATAAAGAAATGCATGAAAATGACTTATCACAGTTTTAATTGAAGAAAGACAATAGTATACATAAAATGTTCAAATTAAAATATTTAAATAAAAATAATAAATATTAAAACTAGAAAGTTATACCCTTTCATATGCAAACTATTTATTACAAATATGCCACTACCTCAAAATTAGTCTGTATGTATATTTTTCTTCCTTGTTCGAAGTAAAACTTCTGCTTTTTGCAACGAAAATATGCTATCCATCTCGGAATCCTATTTTTGTCCGTTTTATTTTCTTTTAACTTGCCATAGGGCAAATGCTGTCCCACATCAGCAGAGCTTTTGTTTAATCAAAGTGTCAGCATTATTTACTGACACAATTTAGAATGTCCATGATCAAAAGTAACTTGTCTTACTTATTGTGTGTAGTTTATTTTGTCTTCGATATTAAATATCCCACTGAGAAATTGTCTTACAAAGAAAATAAACATGAATATTTGATAACAACACCCACATAACACCATAGTTGTATGTAAAATCAATTGAGCTGAATTATTTTAACAAAGAGTGCAAAAACCAAGCATAAATCTTCTCAAACGCACTGGTTCTGTTTTCAGCAAGTTGGATATGAAAATAAAACAAAATATTGACGACAAAATACATTTTTCTTTCTCTCTACATAAGCATAGCTTTCAAATAAAATCTTATCATGAATATTACTAGCACTGTTTTTAGCCTTGTCCTGTTTTTTTTTGTGGTCCTCCTGACCGCTGGTCCTTGTTGCTGTGGTCATGTGGGGGCTGCATTCATTGAACGCCGCCTTTCCTTGTTGATCGTGTTCACAATATTTTTTCGAACTTTGAAATAAGTAATGTTAGTTTAATTGTGTTTTTATACAAACAAACATTGTATTTTAAAAACGATTCTTGACAATTGCAATTATAGAATTAACAATTTATCGTTGTTATTTACTTTAGATAATATGTAAGATATGCTTTATAAACAAATATTTAATTATTTTTCCATTTAAAATGACATAATATGTATACATCATCAATATGCTATGTCTTTAAGCTTTAAAATGTATTGATGCTAAATAAGTAATTAAGAAATAGTGAAATTTATTTCTCCGCACCCACAGCGCATAGCTGTTTGTGTTTACTTCTTTTTGTCCATGGGCCTGGATTTGATCAATTAATATCTTCGATTTACACCTAAAAATAACTTCGGATTTTAGAAATCTTTTCGATTTCTATATTGGATTCCCCTTCGTTGATACGCAGCATGTCATATTAATGAATGAGAATCGGAAAGCAGTTCTGCTGTACATGAATTCGAAAGCTATAAATAGCTGTATATAAATAAATGTTCTGATTTTTGACACTTAGGTTATAAATTTGTTATTTCCCTTATTAAGTAGTGCATGAAATTATAATTTGTTACATTTTGAATTACATTTAAACACAGCATATCAAGTATATTATTGTTTGGTTTTATTAACCTGTCAATTACATGCTGATTACACGGTCGATGCACACAGTATATTAATCTTCGGTAGATTTTCGGTAAGTTCCGTGAGATGTACGCTGTACAATGGAACTTAAATTAATTTGTATCTCTAAATTAATAGTACTCGGCGTTGTAGCGCAATCGGGTAAAGCACGAGTTTATTATCTATGTGCAACACGTGTTTTAAGTTCGAGACCGCGTTGTTCCATGTTTTTTTCTTATTAATACTTTCAACATTATTGTATGATTATTTTATGCTGTTCGTTTTGTTTGCTAATGTTTTACTTAATTTTGTTATGTATACACTCCTTTTAAATCACATGTTTTAAGAATTCATTTTTAAAATTAAAACGGATTAAAATCAATAAATGTCTATAAAACACTTCAAATTTGTTCCATTAAAATATACTGCAAAAATAAAGAAGGCGTGACTTTCAATCCATGACCAATATACTCCACATTAATTCTCGTAAACTACACGGACCAAACCGAAGTGGGATCGAATATTTGAATGAGTCCTATAATGTATTCATAATTGAATCAATAAAATCAGACTATATAAGTGATTGAATGTGTCACTATAAAGAAGATTTCAGGAATAGACTTTAATAATTTTTGCTTTTGATAATTATTTTTGATTTATATTTATAAAGCTAAATGTTTAATAATAACATGTTGATATATTGGTTGTTTTGAAATAATTATAACTTTAGTATATAAGGTTACATTTCATGGGCGTCATTGGTATTACATATCACCTTGTACTTCTTAATTAATTCCTTTAGGGCATGACTGATGACATGTCCGGGGTCCGTACTCGACAGCGAGAGCTGCATTTTGTGGCCTTACGAGCGGATGTATCCTCATTAAGCATAGGCTATAGATAGATAGTATCATTGATAACAAAAGAAACTTTAATCTGCAGTTTGAAGATGAAGTGTATTTTTTGTGAATGGTTTTAAAGCAATTCAACAAAAAGTATATTGATTGATCTCCCAATAAATCAATAAACAATAGTTTTTTTCATATATCACCAATGGCAAGTACTGTAGCTTTTATATCTTTGACTGGCACGAACATGTTAGCGAATTTCCTCATACCTGCCTAAAATTCAGGTAACAGTCTATTATACTCGTATATTATATTGATAAAAATTGTATCACCATGTAACGCATGTATAACAAACAAATTCTGAATTTGGTCTTTTTGAAAAGAATCCCATTTTTTCATTCCCAGAGTGTGTTCTATATTCAGTATTGAAAGAAACCATTTTTTTATAATTTGACATAAAAAATGCATGTAATATTATTATATTATAATATGAGTCCCTTTTGTTACTATTTGTTTATTTGTTACAATTATAATAATAATAACACAGACTTTGATCTTTTTTTCATCTTATGTTAATGACTACAGAAGTGACACAAACAGAACGCAGTACAGTCATGATACATAACATTTACAAGTCTATATGTCTTGTTTGTATTAAATGCAATTACTTTCCTTACTAGGTAGGCATCAGTGAAAGCAGTTTTCATATTTAATATCTTTCCCCTCTTTTTAATTATGAACAGTGCATTTGATAAGTATAATAATGCAAAAAATGGTTTACGAAACATTCGGAAAAAATCTACAATAGTTTAATATGAATATAACATGACCTGTGCGTAGGAATAATTTGGTAAGGTATCTGTAATGAGCGCATTTTTGGCGCGGAGCTTCTCAAATGCAGCAACATTTGTACTTGTATCTTTTATAGATTTCTTGGATACTTCAAAGTCATTAATACCATTTAATGTTACCAAAAACACATATGTTTATAATATCAGAAATATATTTGTAATTTACAACCAATAAATTATCATTGAAATCCGTGATTTTGTAATTTGTATCATTTGAAATAGTGTGACGCCAGTATTCCAGTAACAATGATATATCATTATCAAATTGAGACTAATCATATATTTACACTGAATTGTGTACATAGATAAAGTTCATAGTAAGTTCAGAATACAATGGAAGTCAATATCTTTTGAGACATAGGTAATCTAAAAACACCAATGTTCAATAAAATATAGAGCAGCCAGCATGACAATTCTCTGTGTGTGATTAATGACATACATCATATACATACGATCATTGGTTGACGTTTTATGTTTGAAGTATCTTGACGGAAATAAAAGACTGTATATTTGCCTTCTGTATAAAAAAAATTTAGTGGACAAAGGCAAATGAGATATCCTGTCCTTACACTGACAATTATAATGTACGAAACACATGTCAGATAGCGTATATGTATGACAGTGTTTTAAAAGAGGTCTTCACATCCTAAGTGGTCGAGCGAGAAGTCAAGAGGACGTAGTGTCTAACTTCCAATGTATTACTTTATTTTATGTCTAACTCTATAAATATTGTATGGAATAATTTTAACATGCTGTTCGGAATACTTCGATTCTTCAATAAATGAAGTATTTATAAGACACTAAATATGATTATGACCTGTTATTACAACACTCCCAATTCAAACTCGTTACTGTGTAACATAAAACAATAATCAACAATCAACTATTATCATCATGTCACAGAATAAAATAATAAATAAACGAAGTTACATTTACACACATCGCTATTGTCCATTGAATTTATGTAGTCAGCAAACTCAAATTCTTTCCGCAATCATTTCTTACTTTACTACAGTAATATTATATGTATTGTTTTATAATGACTTGTATCATGGACACACGTGGCGGTTGTTAAGATATTGATCAGTCAAATGTGAATCGCACGTGGCGATTCACAAGTTAATAAGGCGCTTTATAATCAATTGGCTTATCTTTGATATTTATTGACCTACATAGTACTGCACGTTTGTAAAGTTGCTTTTCATTGGCTAATCGTGATGATTAAATAATCTATATACACGACTGCTGTCAATATTTTATGAAGTTATTTCAATTTGTCCTTAACAAATATATTTTTGTTGTATTAAAAATTCGTTCTTTAGATGTCTGACGTGATGAATGGCCGCGTTTAAACATTTTTTTTTTCAATTTAACCCTTGTGCGGTAGCTCCTGTTATGTAAGCTTGCAACCATTTACTCTGAGCTATATAACAATTTTTACTCTGATGCATACATGATATGTATATATTATGGATGGCCAGTTTGTTATGATAACTATTGCAATATATATAAGATGTAACCTTTGATTCTTAAGCAGAATAAAAAAGGTCATGTAGCGGCGACCTATTTCTTCTCCAACAGTAAACTGATTTCTAATAAAAAATTTAATAAGTTATGATTAGATTTTATTTCTTACACAAAAGCAACTATAGTAGCTGCTTTCCATTATATACAATAAAAATTCACGTGTACGTTATGTTTTCCTGAAACATTTATTTGATATTCAATCTGTTCAAAAATGTAATGTTTAAATAATTAAATAAAAATTTGCCACTTTAGTGTAATATTTCTGTCTTTAAGTGATTTGGTTTATAATGAGCACACTTTTCATGAGTATTCAAATTTTGATAAAATCAACAGAAACGTATCATTTGGATATAAGTATAAATATCTAGTAAAAATTTATCCCTCTCAAGCGTTAAAAAGAAATAAAAACAGCAAAATCACATGACAATTGCAGACTCGGTTTTACTCTGTACATGAGGGATAATGGAAAACTGTAACATCACTCACGCGCCCTAGCACCGACTTGAGCGGTTCTAAATTCTCAACGCTTCAAAGTGCTTGACTCAATGATCCAAAAAACGACAGACAAATAACAACACTGAAGTAAAGTAAACCTTTTCTTGAACAATATATTGATAGAGTGATTTATTATGAACGCTCACATGGTAAAAAAATATGTATTTAAAATATATGTAGTACAATTTGTATTATCTGCTATATGTATTTATATGGGATTATGTATCTCACACTTACCAACAACATCCTATTTTTTGTGAGTTAATGTAAAATTTTTACATTATTATTTACCAGGCCAGTTATTAAAGAATTTTAAATTTCTTTAACCTTTCCCTTTTATATTTAACATATTGTCCATAATATTTCTCAAAACAAATTTAGTATCTTTTTCACTGAACGTTGGCTAAAAATGACATTAAT
Organism: Ruditapes philippinarum; assembly: GCF_026571515.1. Lineage (NCBI taxonomy): Eukaryota > Metazoa > Mollusca > Bivalvia > Venerida > Veneridae > Ruditapes > Ruditapes philippinarum. The sequence continues at coordinate 11,778 of NW_026855533.1, forward strand.
AATATTTTCTAGAAATTAATGCAATTATTCTTGTTTCCATTTCAAAATAAAATGTATTAATGTATCAGTGATTCCATTAACAGCAACGCAAATGGACAATTAGAATTTGAACAAAGCCTTTAATTGCAACGCCTCTTAATGGCAGTGACATAACAGAAGAAAAGGAAGTTTTTAAATATTTAGAAAAAGAATAACAGAAACTAAAGAAGAACTAAAAATAAAAATATTAATGTGATATAGCACGTTTAGTACAAATGAATTTTCAATGATAACAGCTGTATATCTTGTTATAACGTATTTATATTTCAATACATTTTTATACAATATGAAATATTATATTCACAGTTATAAAAGTATCAGCGAAAACATAAAGTGTTTAATATAAACCAAGCGAAATAATTAGCTTGACTGGTAGAAAGAGAGGATACATTTTGATGAAATACGTGTTATGTTGAAATGTGTGGTGGTAACAAATAAAAGTTTATAATAGGTTAAAAGGTTAAAGGTTAAAATAGAATCTATCGAAAATTATCGTTAATGATTCACAGTTATCAAGAAAATAAATATTGTTCTTCATTTATTCCAGAACTTTGTATAGAAAACATGTTTTGTCTGTTCATGTTTTAGTCAGAATTGTATTACGTTTCAAATTACAAGATGTTGGAAAATAAGTGTGATTCACAATTACCTGAAGTCCTGGAGTAAAACATTTTTTTTTGAAAATCATTTTATTCCATAAAGCATGAATATATAATTTTACAAAAAGTAAGATAAACTTTATAACGCACTAAGTCAACAAATACTACGGCCAAGACGGTTTAAAGAGCTTAATCATTTATTTAACGTGTACTGGGATAGAATATCATTTTATAAGACGTGGTTATAGTGTTAGAATTTTACCTCCAAGTGCAAAGAATTTGATCTGAAACAAAGTCGATGAGGCTAGTGAAAGGTAGTAACAGCAACGTTTATATAACATTTAGAATATGGAATTGACACTTTTCTGTTGTTTGTTTATGACATTTAGCGTGGAAAACGTGAAACTGATATGATAAATCAGGCAGAACTTTTAGCTTCTTTCGCATCAAAACCTAACGGATGGATTGAAAGCAAGTAGTATCATATTGCTACACAACCAAAGCCCAAAAGCATTTTGTGTATGTAAAATCACTATTAAATGTTAAAACGACACAACTCAATTTATATTAAATATTTTCAACTATTTACAATACAGCCATTGGTATTTATCAAAATCTTAATTGATTTAAAATAACTAATTATAATTCAGATAAATATATTTCAGAAGTGTCCTTTATAAATAACTAGCAGCCAAGATCATAATATATTGTGTGTGGTCCTTTGATATTGAGTTAATCATGTCCTTATTTAAGGAATGGTGAAAACCAGTGCCTGTAAAAGTATTATGCAACTATCGTGAAAGACTTAAAAGCAAATGTATCAATATTATCATTTTTTATGTCTATTTTAACAAATAAGTATAGTATTTTTCTGTATATAGACTTGATGAATAAAGTTTTCCTGAAGTAGAACAGTTCATTCTAGACAATTTAGCTTTCATCAGATTCATTTCAGTTTTTGGCACAGCAATATCTAGTTATCTTTCATAGCCAAATAATAAATGGTTGTAATCATCCTACTTATGAATGAAACTGATTTACATATTGATCTGATGGGAATATATATCTTAATTCTCCAGACCTTGAGATATTGATCCTGAAAAGCATTAAATTCACATGTCAAATTTAATATAAAGAGACGACGATACCATAAACCAGACATTTCGCAGGAAAGTTTGTGAAATTCTATTGCAATATTAAAAATGCATGCTGCTTTTTTCTAAATGCATTGTTAAAATCAACAATGTGCATTTCAGAACTGTATAATCATAATTATGTTATTATTAGATTGCCATGTGTGTTGTTTTTTTGGGGGGGATTGTTGTTGTTGGTGGTTTTTTTTTGTTCTCTTCTTTTTAAACAGCTCAGAACAATAAATGCAACTTAGGTTGAAGTATTGTATCGTTTCATGTTATACAATGGTATTTTGATGTCTGACGACTGACTACAACAGAATGTTACAAAACGCACATAATTTTATCTATTCTTTATAAATACAATTTCCATTTTTCACACTTTTTTATATACGGAAATTACATAAAACATATGTGTTCAGTTATTGACTATTTCTGAGAAACTTTCCTGACATATTAACTTGCAAGAATAAAAAGGGTATACAATTAAAACAAGAGAATGTCAGAAAAAGACCAGGCGTATCTGGTAACTTATTGATAGTATAAATAATGATTTGGCAAGTGCTGCCGGTCAGTTGTCATAGTGGTTGTATGATAAATGACTAAAACTATGATATCTGTTAACAATAACGATCTTTTCAACATTGTATTATTGTTTATCAAATGATACTACCATGGATAAATGTCGGTTTTCAAAGAAATTGTACTTTTAACGCTCGAACTTGACACAAGACAATACATTCATATTTAATTATATAACAATAAATTTTATAAAAAAAATCTGATTTTGAAAAGACAACAAACTGCAAGCGATATATAGTCCAAAAAATCAAGGATTTCTATTCAAACACATTTAAATTGCATTCAAAGTTTTGTTATAGTTTTCAAATTTTACTACAGTGGACAAATATCGGTTTCAAAGCAGTTGCAATTTTTAGGCTCAAACCTGACACATAACAATACATATAAATATTCATTTTTAATTATATTACGATACATTCCATAAAGAATCGACTTATTTTGAAAAGACAACAAATTGCGAGTGATATAGCCGGAGAAAAAATCATGGAACTCTGTTTAAACACATTTAAATTGCAGATGCTGCAATATTCGGACCTCAAACTGTCATAAAACATCGATTTTATCTAAATATTGTTATAAAGGCATGCTGGTGTTTTAAGCTTGATTTGATAACAAAGATGGTAACCTGATTCACAGAGATAACAATTGTACATCTTGTCGATTTGTCCATGTCTGTCTCCCAAATAAATTTTTGTTTATAAATTTTATTCCCGACAAAAATGTTGCATTTCAAAAATACTTAGTACTTTTTTTATTTTAATCTGTACGCATATGTGTTACAATTCCAAGTTTTGCCCATGCTGAATACAAATATGATATTATTAACTTGTTAATATAATGCTCAGCTCAGTGGTTTTAAAGGTGGAGTTTTTTTGAAAAATTGTTTTACAATAAAACGAACGAAACAATTTAATTCAAAACACAAAGTAAAACATTCTGTGTTGTCTTGAAATATGCCGCTAATAATACGACTTATCAAAGAAACATCACGGTAAGTATTTAAATTAACTGTTAAACCTACCATATGCCGGACTATTTTACATACGATTTATACAGTGAGATAGGCAACCGGTTATCTTTACTCAAGAATAGCCTGTCTAGTAAAGTGTTGGTGTATTATGAAACAATGTCTGTTAAATGGTTCAAGCCAATTAATTTCTCAGACAATTATAATTAGGCTTTGATCAAATTTCATCAATGCATTTAAGGTCCAAATGCGTAAAAATGTAAAAATAAACAACAAAAAACTACAAAAACAAAAACAAACAAAAAAACACGCCAAATTACGTAAGCAATTACATTCGAGAAATCTACTGCAATTGACGAGATCAGTATTTTCAGATTTAACAAAAAAAATTAGTCTTTAAAAGCAGATTGAATACAGGTTGTCAAACAAACAAAATAAAAAAATGCACTTACTATTAATATATTTTTATGTCAAAAATTGACTCGCTAATTATCCGATAAAAATATTTTCACATTGGGCAATAATTAAACATGTGTAATCTTTTTTGACAGTTTTTTTTTAACTTTTGATCTATAAAGAAATGAGTGCAAGTCAGCTGAGTTTCGGCACCTTTGATGATGCAGATTACACAGCAGTGTGTAAACATCAAAGAATGACAGATTCTTTTGAAGGGCTGGCTTGCCACTTGCCATTTGTCATCGTGTGTAGATTTTATGTGTGTTTTTAAACAATGGCAATGTGAGCAAAAGTTTTTTTTGTTTATTTAGACAATCTTTGGAATAGACAATCGGCGATATCATTAATTTCATTGCTCTAGTAAGTACTATGTATATGTATGCACCACATTAATTTTATAGTTATGAAAACCTTTTTTTTCCCCGTCGCCGACTCTATCTTTTTTTTGGAAAAAATCAGTAAACCAAAATATAAAAGAAAATTGGCCTAACTTAAGATGTGTTTGCTTCATTTTCTGATTCCCTTAGATGCTAAACTACTGGTTTTAGAAACATCGAGGTCTTCAAGTTTTATTTGTTGTATTTAAAGTAGTTTTGTTTTGTTTTATCGTTTTTCATGCTTCTTATTTCATCTTAAAATTACTTTTTTATCTTTTTAAAATACAAATGACATTCTAATTTTTTCATATGACTGGTTTATAACTCGTAAGAGCTGGCCTTATTGAAATATTTATAAATAATTATTGATATATACGTCGTATGCTATAAAATAATGTGATACTTATCGCTTTTTTGTAGAAAATAAGTATTTGCTTCAGGTTTTTAGTAAATTAATTTTGTCTTAGTTTTAAGACATGCTACCCTAAGCAATAGTTCAATGGAACATTGTCTTGGGTATCATAAGCAATGTTTTATGATCCAGCATTATCGCAATATTTTAAAGGAAGTTCTCTGAGGTAGCCATAGCCTAAAAAACATAAGATTAGACTTACAGATTAGATAAAAATGGACTTTAAACACACATTCTCTTTGAAACGTAACATACATTAGAAAATATTGCTGACAACGCCTACGCATCGCAATAGAGTAGTAAGATTTACTTACAACTCATTATTATACACACTCACTTTGGTTTCAAGATTTTCATTTCCTAGCACAATTATGAACGGCTTCAATACAAGAATATGACCGAAAACCGTTTTTTGTTTTACCAAAATCACTTACTTACTGTAATTATATGTGATGTGGTAGTCATTTTGAAAGAATTTTGAAGTCGCTCTTGTTTGTAAATAGTTATTGAAATTAATAATTGATGTCAGGGTGGTGGAAAAGATGGTATGTTGGGGATTTGTAAATGGTACGTACACATTAGAAAAAGCTGGACAACACATACTCATTTGATTAAATGTGAATGTTCTTATATTTAAATTCCTTAACTATTTTTTCTGCCTTTTTTTTGAGTAAAAAGAGACGGAGTCCTGAATGCTGATTTAATTATGTTTATACTGTACTTTATACTATAAACATACTATGTGCCTTTTTTTATTATTATCAGTGTTTACTTCCAAGTTTTGCTACTTCATTTGTATATCAATTTTTACAGCAATGTAAGGCTTTTATTTCATTAGATATTTAACATTCCCTTGCAAACGAACTGTTAAACACATTAAACGTAATTTCTAATACCGACTTAAATGGGTTTTTAATGTAATGAAAAAAGAATAACAGGGGTTTTATGAAAATACTATTACATATCTTCAGTATGCAAGCTTGTTTTGTAAGTTTGTTTTTAGTCCTTTGTTTATATTATGTGTTTTTTATTCTTGGTGGTGTTTTTCTTTTTTAGTCCGATTGTGTTAGAAAGTGTCAGTTAATTTAATTGAAACACTCTCGAATCCGAACCTGAGACTAACCAGTACAGGCAAAAAATGTAAAGTTTCTTGCTTTTTGTATTCCCCCCCCCCCTCAATATCACGACAAAATATCCTGAAAGTTAACTCAAATATATTTGTTTAGCCTTTAAATGAGTTTCTCTTTTTATATTTCGTTTGGCTTTGTACATAAAGTTTGGTTTAAACAGTGTTCATAATACAAACATGTACAATATGATATAATGCATGACTGAAAAGAAAGTCAAAGACTTATGTAAATGTCTGTCCTGTCTACAGTAAAAGTCAGACATAATGAACAGTAACAACACGTATTAGTACACTAGTTACTATCATGAATAAATTAAATTTATAAAAAGACAAATTAGTATTAATGATCAACATTATTTTTGTCCAATCAAATTTCTGCTAAAATAGAAAAAATAAGAATCCCTAAAGAAAGCCTAACACGTCAAAATTGAAAATGTTGCAGGCTTGGTTTGATTGAGCCTGTTCCTGGACGGTACTGTCAAGTGCAAACTACCGTCCACGCCCCCTAGCACAGGCGTAAGCAGAATTCAACATTTAATTATGAAATGGTAAAATAAGTCTATTTTTTGTTAATGTGTACTTACTAAATAAATAAAATTTACTGAATCAGTTCTCTATCCAGTCTTACTTTAAGCAGTTTAGAAAAATGCTCGGTTTTGGGTTGAAAAATAATTTTGATCATTAAATAGGTTAATGTGTAATAATACGCATTAACAAAAATAATAAGTCGCGTGTCTGCGGCCCGCTTGACCAAACTATTTTTGTTAATACGTGTTATTAAACACTAACCTATACATAAAAGTACAACAAACGACAAAAAGTGAAAACAAAACACTAATGTGCAAATATACTGAATGGTTATTTATAAGGGAGACCAGGTAAGAAAAATGTATTTTGTTACAATAAGTTCATTGTTCTGAATAGAATCAGTTCGCCTTTCATCACAAAAATACCAACTTGCCTTATAAGGTAATATAGGTTTTACTTAGGCTTGGCAAGAGTATTTGTCATGGTTTTTATTAATGTCTCTGTTTCATACTTTTTTGCTTTTATTAATCAAAATAGAATAAATCGTTGTAAATAGAAAGTTCAAATAACTTAATTTATAATTCGATGTTTACATAACAAAAAGTGAGTGTAAAGATCTTATAAAAAAGTCTCTAAGAAAACAATTATTGTGCAATTGAGATGTGTCTTAAGATATATAATCGCTGATTTGACATAATATCATAACGGAATATTTGTAAATATTTGAGCTACTTATAACTGTATATTTTTTTAATGAAATCTGTGTTAGTTTAGAGTATAGCGTTGTCTGTCCGTCCGTCCATCTGTATACAGTTGGTTTACAAGCATATTCAAGGACTATCATTGTGTTTGTAGTGGTATGGAAAAAAGTTTGTATCAAAACACCGGTGAAGTTCGATTTTCGCTGCAATCATATTATTATTTATAAAGTTATGCACCTTTTTAATGATTTTCTTTGTTAAAATTTTGGTTTCGCCGTTTAACTTTTGAAGGACTAGAATGAGTGTGTTTTTATTCGGCATACAGATTTTTTTTATATCGAAACATCGATCAATCGAAGCAATCTACTTATTAATAATAGAATTGTATCCCTTTTTAATCAAATTTTCGGATAAATTACTGGTTTCCGCAGGGAAACTTTGACGGATTTCAATGTTTGTGTTTATACGGAGCAAAAACACAGATTATATTTGCTTTTTCTCTGCAGCTTATCTGTTAGTGACACATTTACATGCAAAGAAATTATTACAAATAAACCTTTAAAGAAAATAGACTATATAGTAGTTCCTATATACACAAGTTACTCATTCCTTGTAAAAATCTTAATTTCTGCTATTTACAATCAAAAATTCTATCTACCTCGGGGGTATATCTTTGTCTTTGTTACTTTCTTTTAATTTGCCATAGGGCAAATACTGCCCCACTTCAGCAAACTCTTGTTTAATTATAGTCTCAGCATAATTCACTGGCAAGAATGAGAATGTTTATGACCAAAACTCACTACTCTTATGTTATATATGTTTGTCTTTAGGCATTCGGTATTAAACAACCCGCTGAGAAATTGTCTTGCGAAGGAAGTAACCATGAATGTTCGATAACAGCATCCACACATCAACATAGTTTACGTAAAGAGAGTTTAGTTGAATAATCTTAACAATGTTTGCAAAGATAAAACATTAGTCTTATCAAATCTAATTTTGCGTTTTACTAGCACTGTATCATCTACAAATGTGTTAATTCACTTTGACATAAATAATGTTAGTTTAATTACGTTTTTATACGAAAATTGTATTTAAAAACGACTATTGACAATTACAATAATAGCATTAACGATTTATAGTTTTATCTTTACCTTAAATGATGTGTAACATATGCTTTGAACTGGACATAAATGTAATAAATTGAGTATTTCCATTTAAAGTGATTACAATTATGTTTACATCATCTATATGCTATGTCTTAAAGCATTAACAATGAATTGGAGCTGAATAAGCAAATAAGGAATAGCGAAATTTTTATTTTCTATAGATTTCTTGAATAATTCAAATTACATTTATGGATATTTATGTTACCAAAGATACAAATACAAAGTCAGTATCCTTTGAAACATAGGTTATCTAAAAAAGCCAATGTTCAATGAAAAATTGAACTGTCAGCATGAAAAATCTCTGTATGTGATTAATTACATAAATTATACATACGATCATTGGTTTTATGTTAGAAGTATCTTGGCGGATATGGGGAATGTATTTGTCTGCAGTATTAAAGCTTAGCGAAAATAAAACAAAAGACAAATTAGGTAGCCGGTCCTTGCACCATTATAATATACGAAACAAATAGACAAATAGTTTATACATTTGTATATCAATGTATTAAAACGGGGTCTTAAAGTAAAGGGGTCTAGATGTCATCTAAACATCCTAAGGGGTCGAGAAGTCAAGGGGCCTAAGTGTTACTTGCATTGTATTTACATTTTTTATGTCAGACTTTAGGATTATTCATAATGGAAACAGTTAGTTAATAAATATCTATTACACAAAGTTTCTCTCCAACGTTTCGAGGGGTTAAACCCCTCTTTTTCAAGGGGTTTCTGTTTATTTTTATAAAACACGTATTTTTCTTCTTACATGTCTTATCTTACAAAATGTAAATATGACATGGAATAGCTTCACTTGTCATTTACCTACATCGCTATTGGTTGGCCATTGGATTTTTGTAGTCACCAATCTCAAATGCTTTTCGCAATCATTTCTAACTTAAATACAGTGATATTATAAGTGATATTTTATCATAGACACACGTGGCGATTGTTTCGATATTGATCAGTCAAATGAGAACGCACGTGGCGATTCACAAGTTTGAAAGGCGCTTATAATTAAATAGCTTATGTGTGATATTTAGTGACCGATATAGTACGGCATGTTTGTAAAGTCGCTTTCTGTTGGGTAATCGTGATGTTTATATAATCTTTATCAAACAGCACGTTTGTAGCATCGCTTTTCATTGGATAATAGTGACGTTATATAGTTTAATATACACGGCTGCTGTCGATTTATAAAACAATCCCGCTTTGTTTCTCTAAAAATGATGATTGATGTATTATAAATTCGTTATATATATTTCTGACAGGTGATATCGCCGTATAGAAACGGTTGTTTACAATATAACCCTTGCCTAGAGGCTCAGTTTATATTTACAAACAACCGTTTTTATAGGGCCATATCACCTGTCAAAATCGTTCTTACTAATCATATACACGGTTTCTATTAAACATATTAATAACTAACTGATAAGCAGATTTGTCTTCTTTGCAAAAAAAAACTCACCTTAATTTTCATGGGTACATATGTGTATTTATGTCAAATCTCATCCAACATTCTCTGCGATAAAACTTATTTTCGTAAGTTTACTAGGCATGAATGTTTCGTGCGTATATTGCAAAGGCTGCGCATTTCAAGTTTAAAATTTCACGTGGTAATATTGCTTAGTAAAATTCCACCCTCCCTTCCTATTTATTATTTGTATTTCAATTTTACATAAAAATATACTGCTGCTGAGTGTATATATTTTAGCTTATTATCATTATTATTATTATTATTATTATTATTATTATTATTATTATTATTATTATATAGCTTATTTTTATATTTTATAATCCGGCCCGTCTCATTATCACTTCCCGTTCAATCATGCCATGCCGCCATGCGTGTTTGAATTTTACGTCAAGTTATTTATGCATATTCGACACAGCCGACAGAAAACATTATATTCGGCGCATTTCAAGTTTGAAATAATTTGATGTGTTTACAATCGAAGTAATCATTTGATGTTCTCCGCCTGATTATAAGAAACTTTGTTGAAGAAATTAAAACATTTAAATAACGGTAGTAGCGTTAAATAAACATTTGTAATTGGGAACATTATACAATACTTGATTTATAAATATAATTATCACTATTTACAGCTTTTAATTAGTTTTGAGATAAATGGTAAAAAAGGAACCTTTCCATGTACTATAATTCTTTTATGAATTTGCAAGGATATGACCCGACATTTGGTTTATCCTGGGGTATTATGCAACTAGCGTGAAACACTAAAGTTGGTAGGTAGACTTAAAAGAAAATGTATAAAATTATAATTTTTATGACTATTTTAACAAATAAGTATAAAACTTTTCTGTATAAAGACTTGATGATTAAAGTTTGTCCTGAAGTAGTACAGTTCATTCTAGACAATTGAGCATTTATCAGATTCATGAATGACTGTTCATTTCAGTTTTTGGCACAGGAATATCTGGTAATCTTTGATAGCCAAATAATAAACGGTTGTGATCATCCTACTTATGAATGAAACTCAATTACATATTGATCTGATGGGAATATATATCTTTATTCTCCAGACCTTGAGATATTGATCCTGGCAATCATTACAGTCAAATGTCAAATTTAATATAAAGAGACGACGATACCATAAACCAGACATTTTGCAGTAAATTTTGTTAAATTCTATTGCAATATTGAAAATGCGTGCTGCTTTTTTCTAAATGCATTATTAAAATCAACAATGTGTATTTCAGAACTGTATAATCATAATTATGTTATTATTAGATTGCCATGTGTGTGTTGTTTTTTTTTTTTTTGGGGGGGGGGGGGGTTGTTGTTGTTGGTGGGGTTTTTTTTGTTCTCTTCTTTTTAAACAGCTCAGAACAATAAATGGAGCTAAGGTCGAAGTATTGTATCGTCACATGTTATATAGTGGTAGTTAAATTTTGATGTATGTGTCTGACGGCTGACTACAACAGAATGTTACAATATGCACATAACTTTTGGTTTTAAATATAAGTTTTTTCCATTTATCACATTTTTTATAAACGGAAATCACATTAAAACATAATTATGTTTTCAGTTATTGACTATTTCTGAGAAACTTTCCTTACATATTAACTTGCAACAATAAAAGGGGTATACAATTGAAATAAGAAAATGATAATAAATGATCAGGCGTATCGTGTAACTTACTGATAGTATAAATAATGATTTGGCAAGTGCTCCCGGTCAGTTGTCACAGAGGTTGTTATGATAAATGACTATATACATGATATCTGTTATCAATACCGAACTTTTCAACATTGAATTATTGTTTACTATGATAATACTACCGTTGATAAATGTCGGTTCCAAAGAAGTTCTAATTTTAAGGCTCGTACTTGACATAAGACAATACATTCATGTTATATTATATTACAATAAATTCTATGAAACAAATTTCTGACAAACTGCGAGCGATATATAGTCGGGAAAAAACGAAATCAAAGAATCTGTGTTCAAATGCTTTTAAATTGCAGATGCTGCAATATTCCGACCTCAAACTGTCATAAAACATCGATTTTCTCAATATTGTTATGAAGGCATGCTGGTTTTTGAAGCTTGATTTGATAACAAGACGTTAACACAGAAAATGATTGTACAATGCTTGTTGCTCGTAATACATCTTGTCCATTTGTCCTAGTTTGTCAACTAAAACATTCGAGTGTTTACACATAATTATTTTACGGACAAAGTGTTGTATGTCAAAACACTCATTAATTTTAAAATCTTACGAATATACATGTGTATATTTCCATACAACGTTTTGCGCATACTATATACACATATGATATTATTAACTTAGTCGAATAAATATAATGCTTAACTCAGTGGTTTTCAATATCTTTTCGTGTCTTCTCAATTACGATACATTGGCAATGCTGTTTGAAGCACAGCTTATTTTATGTGCATAATGTATATAATTGTGGATTTTTTAAAACACTAAAAACACAAAAGTACTAATCCTTTTCGTACATCTTAATTTAGAAATAATTTCGTACTATATTTCTTTCAGTTTCGTATAGGAGACCTTCGCCATTCCTCTTCAATTTTACTAGACTACTAGACGTTATACATGCGATAAAACCTTGAACAAGATCATTTATCTCCAAAACGAACTTTTATGTCATGGCCGACGGTTTCCAAGAAACGATGTGATCATCAGAAGCTTGTCATTTACAATTTAAGGATAGCAATGTGATATTGATTTAGTGAATGAATCTCACAGACGATATTAGTCATCCAGCGTTTATCCCATTTGTGAATTAACTTTTAAATATCGATTTGATTCCCTCATTTCAAATCTCTAAATACAGTGCCGGAGTCCTTGTAATGTTTCTTAAATAATGAATATGAGATTCGATTTCATATTTATTTCTTCAATTAGGAACTTGTTTATCTGGTGTTTTATAGGGGAGTGCCTGGTAATAGCTGCATCTCATTTCAAACTTGAATTTAATCGATATTATAGAACAAGGTGTTGTTTATAACTACAGCTATACAATACAACACAATAATACACACCCACCTAATATGCAAAATGCATGAAGCATTGCTAATTATTTTATTTAGGTTAAGTCAATATTTTCAGCTTACACCTTTTTCATAAACTGCAAATTTTTGAAGTGCACTCTTTAACGGATTGCCTTTGTTGTCATTTGTTGAAAAAAAAACATGTGGGGGTTGAATGTGCTTTAGTTTAAAAAAAACAACGAGACAAGATGAAGAGACTAATGATTTTAATATAAACCTTTTTGTATATTTTCGATACTTATATTGGTAGTAACATGTATAAACAGTGAAAGTATCATTTTTCTGGTGGATTTCAATACTACTTAAAAATAAAGAACACAAGTATATAAGTACATTTATTTAAAAAAATAAAGACTATTTCTCATATGATAATAATAATAATTATATAAAAATACTAAAAATAATAATTTTTTTTATTTGTATGCTTGTTTGTTTTTTTTGTTTTTTTGTCTTTTTGGATTTTAATACGATGCATTGTTATGGTCTGAAGACGACTTTTTAATATTTATTGTGGAGAAAGACCTCAGATGCTCCTTTGTGAGTATTTCAGGCACGAATGGGCATTTTAATAGAACCACAACCATTCTGTTACCAAGCTGGATAGTTCCGCTACAAGATAGGATGGAAAGTCCCTGCACAGGATTCAAAACGTAGCAGTTATTATGAAATATATCAAGGATGTCATGTGATTGTAAGAGAGCTTTTTTAAAAACAAATATATAAAATATAATAACTTAAGATGTGTTTGCTTCATTATTTGATTCCCTTAGATGCTTTTCTATTGGTTTTAGAAACAGCGAGGTCTTCAAGTTTTATTTGTTTTGAATTTAACGTAGTTTTTTGTTTTATCGTTTTTGTAACGAAGCTGCAAAATAACCATATACAACATATATTTCTTCAGAAATTAAAACAATATATATAGTGGAAAGACATTTAACTTAAAATTGCACAATCATGTATTTATTAGAGTATAGAAAATATAAACAATTGTATCGGTTTTTGCAAACATTACTTATGCCCATAAGGAGGAACAGTCAAATACAAAAGAATAACTTAACGTGTGTTTGCATCCTTATTTGATTCCATTAGATACATTTTAATTGACTTTAGAAAACAAGAAGTCTTCAATCTTTATTTGTAGAATCTAAAATAGTTTGTGTTTTATTGTTTTTTTTTAAGCAACTGCGAATATTTTCATATAAAACATTTGTGTAAATTTTTGAGATGGCATGTACAAATATAGCCGATAGATTTAATTTTATTTTGTACAGAAGAACGTTCTTCCAATAAATGTTTTAAACGCCAAAGCAATTGATGATTTAACAACAAATTTTAAACATAGACTATCTGAAATGGAGGCAAGATATAGACTAGAACCAGACATATGCTGCATCAGAATAAAATAAACGGCTGTGTGTAACTGCATTTGCAATGCAAACAACTTGATAGACAGGTAGAAAAATTCTATATCACTAGCATGAACCCAAAGTTCAACAATTTCGTAACTGTAAAGACGACCATATTGTGACTGTCTCGGGTGATTTAACGCCTACTTTTCATTTCATTTTTCTGATTAAGTGTTTACTGTAGACTCTTAAAATTCGATATTGCTGATGTCGTTCCTTTTGTTGCATTTTTTAATACAGATATTTTTATTTTGTGAAGAAGAAAGAAGATAGACTGAAACAATGATAAGACATCATGCTTCTCATTACATCTTTAAATTACATTTGTTTTTCAAATACAAATGAAATTCTAATCTTTTCATATGATTGGTTTACAACTCGAAATAGCTGACCTTATTGAAATATTTTAAAAAATGTTCTTGATATATACGTCGTATGCTATAAAATAATCTGATATTATCGCTTTTTCGGAGAAAATAAGTATCTGCTTCAGTTTTTTCAGTAAATTAATTTTGTCTTAGTTTTAAGACATGCTACCCTAAGCAATAGTTCAATGGAACATTGTCATGGGTATCATAAGCAATGTTTTATGATCCAGCATTATCGCAATATTTTAAAGGAAGTTCTCTGAGGTAGCCATAGCCTAAAAAACATAAGATTAGACTTACAGATTAGATAAAAATGGACTTTAAACACACATTCTCTTTGAAACGTAACATACATTAGAAAATATTGCTGACAACGCCTACGCATCGCAATAGAGTAGTAAGATTTACTTACAACTCATTATTATACACACTCACTTTGGTTTCAAGATTTTCATTTCCTAGCACAATTATGAACGGCTTCAATACAAGAATATGACCGAAAACCGTTTTTTGTTTTACCAAAATCACTTACTTACTGTAATTATAAATGATGTGGAAGTCATTTTGAAAGAATTGTGAAGTCGCTCTTGTTTGTAAATAGTTATTGAAATTAATAATTGATGTCAGATAGGTGGAAAAGATGGTATGTTGGGTATTTGCAAATGTCACGTACACATAAAAAAAGCTGGATAACACACGCTCATTTGATTTAATGTGAATGTTCTTATATTTAAATTCCTTAACAATTTTTTCTGACCTTTTTTGAGTAAAAAGAGACGGAGTCCTGAATGCTGATTTAATTAGGTTTATACTGTATTTTATACTATAAACATACTTTATTGTACGTTTTTTATCATAATCAATGTTTACTTCCAAGTTTTGCTACTTCATTTATATATCATTTTATACAGCAATGTAAGGCTTTTATTCCATTAGATACTTAACATTGGCAAACGAACTGTTCATCACATAAAATGTAATTTCTGAAACCGACTTAAACGGGTTTTTAATGTAATGAAAAAAGAATAGAAGGGGTTTTACGAAAATACTATTACATATCTTCAGTATGCCAGCTTGTTTGTAATTTTGTTTTTTAGTCCTTTGTTTATGTTATGTTTTTTTTTGTTGGTAGTGTTTTTTAGTCCGATTGTGTTAGAAAGTGTAAGTTAAATTAATTGAAACACTCTCGAATCCGAACCTGGAACTAACCAGTACAAGGCAATAAATGTACAGTTTCTTGCTTATTGTATCCCCCCCCCCCCCCTCAATATCACGACGAAATATCCCGAACGTTAATTCAAATATATTTGTTTAGCCTTTAAACGAGTTTCTCTTTTTATATTTCTTTTGGCTTTGTACATAAAGTTTGGTTAATACAAACATGTACAATATGATATAATACAGGATTGAAAAGAAAGTCAAAGACTTATGTAAATGTCTCTCCTGTCAATAGTAAAAGTAAAGCATAATGAACAGTAACAACACGTATTTGTACACTAGTAACTATCATGAAAAAGTTAAATTTACAAAAATTCATATTAGTATAAATGATCAACATTATTGTTTTGTCCAATCACATTGAAGTATTTTTCAAATTTCTGCTAAAATAGAAAAAATAAGAATCCTTAAAGAAAGCCTAACACGTCAAAATTGAAAATGTTGCAGGCTCGGTTTGATTGAGCCTGTTCATGAACGGTACTGTCAAGTGCAAACTATCGTCCACGACCCCTAGCACCGGGTATAGCAAAATTCAACTTTTTAACATGAAATGGTAAAATTTTGAATTTAGAAACATCCTCAGATGTGTTCATACGGCGGTTATCATGAAACCTTCAATGTAACACAGTAGAGCCATTCCATGAAAAGCGGCGTATGGTCCCCAGGTAGCCCTAAACGAGAAAACAATGGGCGGGACTAAACAAAATGGAATTTTGAAAGGGGGTCAGAGGTTATGAAGCCTGCATATCACAGATAGGACGTCAAAAGACAAAGCTAAAAAGCAGGCAACATATCCTAAGGGTGATACAACATTATTCAAGTAGGAATATTGGAACCACCCAACTAGAAAATGCCAAAAAAGTTAAACTAAAAATACCACAAACACAACAATAATGTCCTGCTGAACGATCTTTAAGGATCGGAAATTTAACACCTCTGAGTGAATGTACAGGGCGACTTTTTACAGCCTCAACACGACACAAACAACACTGATGTGGCGATAAAGTAGAAAAATAAGAATCCCTAAAGAAAGTCTAACACGTCAAAAGTGAAAATGTTGCAGGCTCGGTTTGATTGAGCCTGTTCATGGACAGTACTGTCAAGTGCTAACTACTGTCCACGCCCCCTAGCACCGGCTTAAAGATTCAACATTTAAACATGAAATGGTTAAATTTCGAATCAGATGTGTTCATACGGCGGTTATCATGGAATCTTCAATGTGACACAGTAGTCCAAGTAATAAAAACTTGTGCCCTAAACGAGAAAACAATGGGCGGGACTAAACAAAATGGAATTTTGAAAGGGTATCAGAGGTTATGAAGCCTGCATATCACAGATAAGACGTCAGAAGACAAAGTTAAAAAGCAGGCAATATATCCTAACGGTGATTCAACATTATTCAAGTAGAAATATTTGAACCACCCAACAAGAAAATGCCAAATAGTTAAAACTAAAAATACCAAAAACACAACAATAATGTCGTGGCGAACGATCATTAAGGATTGGAAAATATAACATCTCTGATTGAATGTACGGGGCGACTTTTTACAGCCTCCACATGGCACAAACAACGCTGATGTGGCGATAAAATAGAAAAATAAGAATCCCTAAAGAAAGCCCAACACGTCAAATTGAAAATGTTGCAGGCTTGGTTTGATTGAGCCTGTTCATGGACGGAACTGTCAAGTGTAAACTACGTCCACGCCCCCTAGCACCGGCTTAAGCAGAATTCAACATTTAAACATGAAATGAATGGTAAAATAAGTCTAATTTTGTTAATGTTTACTAACTTAATAAATCAAATTTACTGAATCAGTTGTCTAGCCAGTCTTACTTTAAGCAGTTTGGAAAAATGATTTGTTTTGGGTTGAAAAATAATATTGATCATTAAATAGGTTAATGTTTAATAATACGCATTAACAAAAATAATAAGTCGCGTGTCTGTGGACCGCTTGACCAATCTATTTTTTATACGTATTATTAAACACTAACCTATACATAAAAGTACAACAAACGACAAAAAGTGAAAATAAAAAACTAATGTGCAAATATACTGAATGGTTATTTATAAGGGAGATCAGGTAAGAAAAAGGTATTTTGTTACAATAAGTTTATTGTTCTGAAAAGAATAATTTTGCCTTTCATCACAAAAATACCATCTTGCCTTATAAGGTAATATTGGTTTTACTTAGGCTTGGCAAGAGTATTTGTCATGGTTTTTATTAATGTCTCTGTTTCATAATTTTTTGCTTTTATTAATCAAAATAGAATAAATCGTTGTAAATAGAAAGTTCAAATAACTTAATTTATAATTCGATGTTTACATAACAAAAAGTGAGTGTAAAGATCTTATAAAAAAGTCTCTAAGAAAACAATTATTGTGCAATTGAGATGTGTCTTAAGATATATTATTGCTGACTTGACATAATATCATAATGGAATATTTGTAAATGTTGGAGCTACTTATAACTGTATATTTTTTAATTAAATCTGTGTTAGTTTAGAGTATAGCGTTGTCTGTCCGTCCGTCCATCTGTATACAGTTGGTTTTCAAGCATATTTAAGGACAAGCATTGTGTTTGTAGTGGTATTGAAAAAAGTCTTTATCAAAACACCGGTGAAGTTCGATATTTGCCGAATCAAATTATTATTTATAGAGTTTTGCACCTTTTTAATGATTTTGTTTGTTAAAGTTTTGGTTTCTCCTCATAACTTTTGAAGGATTTCAATGAGTGTGTTTTATTCGGCTTACAGATAAGTTTTATCAAAACATCAATTAATTTCTAGCAATCTACTTATTTATAAAAAAAATTGTGTCTCTTTTTAATCAAGTTTTCAGATGAATTACTGGTTTCCGCAGGGAAATGCTTGACGGATTTCAATGGTTGTGTTTATACAGAGCATAAACACAGGTTATATTTGCTTTTTTTCTCTGCAGTTTATCTATAACTGACAAAGTTATACACATTTACATGCAAAGAAATTATTACAAATATACTACCATCTTTTAAGAAAATAGACTGATAATTAGTTCCTAATTTCGTGTAAAAATCTTCATTTCTGCTTTTGTACCTCGGGGGTATATCTTTGTGCGTGTTACTTTGTTTTAATTGACCATAGGACAAATACTGCCCCACTTCAGCGAAACTCTTGTTTAATTATACGAATGAGAATGTTTATGATCAAAACTCACTATCTTACTTATTTTATATTTGTTTGTTTTTAGGCATTCGGAAATAAACAACCCGCTGAGAAATTGTCTTGCGAAGAATGTAAACATGAATATTTGATAACGACACCCACCCATCAACATAGTTGTATGTAAAGAGAGTTTAGTTGAAAAATCTTAACAATGTTTGCAAACATAAAACACAGCACTTGTTCTATTTAAAATATGCCATAATTTAGGAATAAAAAAGAAAAATATTGTCGGCAAAATACATTAATTTTTCTTTCTATCTACATAAACATTTCATTCTAATCAAATCTAATTATGTGTTTTACTAGCAATGTTTCGTCTTCAAACATGTTAATTCACTTTGACATAAATAATGTTAGTTTAATTACTTTTAAATACTAAGATTATTTTTGAAAACGATTATTGACAATTACAATTATAGCATTAACGATTTATAGTTTTATCTTTACCTTAAATGATATGTAACGTATGCTTTGAACTGGACATAAATGTAATAAATTGAGTATTTCCATTTAAAATGACTTACAATTATGTTTACATCATCTATATGCTATGTCTTAAAGCATTAAGAATGAATTGGAGCTGAATAAGCAAATAAGGAATAGCGAAATTTTTATTTTCTATAGATTTCTTGAATAATTCAAATTACATTTATAGATATTTATGTCACCAAAGAGACAAATATTTTTTATCGATCAATTATTATTGAAATACTGTATCATTTTAAAAAGTGTGACTCCAGTCGTCCGTTGTGTGTGTTTCAACAACAATGATGTATCATTATCAAATTGAGACTAATCACATATTTACACTGAATTGTGTACATAGATAAGTTCATAGTAACTTCAGAATGCAATGGAAGTCAGTATCCTTTGAAACATAGGTAATCTAAAAAAGCCAATGTTCAATGAAAAATTGAACTGTCAGCATGAAAAATCTCTGTATGTGATTAATTACATAAATTATACATACGATCATTGGTTTTATGTTAGAAGTATCTTGGCGGATATGGGGAATGTATTTGTCTGCAGTATTAAAGCTTAGGGAAAATAATACAAAAGACAAATTAGGTAGCCGGTCCTTGCACCATTATAATATACGAAACATATGACAAATAGTGTATCATTTGTATATCAATGTATTAAAACGGGGTCTAAAAGTAAAGGGGTCTAGATGTCATCTAAACATCCTAAGGGGTCGAGAAGTCAAGGGGCCTAAGTGTTACTTGCATTGTATTTACATTTTTTATGTCAGAGGGGATTATTCCTGGAAACAGTTAGTTAATAAAATACTATTACACAAAGTTTCTCTTTACGTTTCGAGGGGTTAAACCCCTCTTTTTCAAGGGGTTTCTGTTTATTTTTATAAAACACGTATTTTTCTTCTTACATGTCTTATCTTACAAAATATAAATATGACATGGAATAACTTAACTTGCCGTACTGAGTACTTCGATTCTTACATAAATGATTTTTTTTATAAAATAATGAAAATATTTATAAGCACGATTTGTGTTAACATATTACTATCATTAAACAATCAACAGTTCATAATTCCAATCCCATGTAACGTACAATAATAAAATATCATCACGTTACAGAATGAATGTAATACTTAATGATGTGCCATTTACCTACATCGCTATTGGTTGGCCATTGGATTTTTGTAGTCACCAAACTCAAATGCTTTTCGCAATCATTTCTAACTTAAATACAGTGATATCATAAGTGATATTTTATTATAGACACACGTGGCGATTGTTTCGATATTAATCAGTCAAATGAGACCGCACGTGGCGATTCACAAGTTTGAAAGGCGCTTATAATTAAATAGCTTATGTGTGATATTTAGTGACCGATATAGTACGGCACTTTCTGTTGGGTAATCGTGATGTTTATATAATCTGTATCAAACAGCACGTTTTGTAGCATCGCTTTTCATTGGATAATAGTGACGTTATATAGTTTTAATATACACGGCTGCTGTCGATTTATAAAACAATCCCGCTTTGTTTTCTCTAAAAATGATGATTGATGTATTATAAATTCGTTATATATATTTTCTGACAGGTGATATCGCCGTATAGAAACGGTTGTTTACAATATAACCCTTTGCCTAGAGGCTCAGATTATATTACAAACAACCGTTTTTATAAGGGCCATATCACCTGTCAAAATCGTTTTTTACTAATCATATACACGGTTTCTATTAAACATTATTAATAACTAACTGATAAGCAGATTTGTCTTCTTGCAAAAAAAAAAAAACTCACCCCCTTAATTTCATGGGTACATATGTGTATTTATGTCAAATACTCATCCCAACATTCTCTGCGATAAAACTTATTTTTCGTAAGTTTACTAGGCATGAATGTTTCGTGCGTATATTGGCAAAGGCTGCGCATTTCAAGTTTAAAATTTCACAGTTGGTAATATTGCCTAGTAAAATTCCATTCCACCCTCCCCCTTCCTATTTATTATTTGTATTTCAATTATATGAATGTATGAAAATATACTGCTGCTGAGTTTATATTTTAGCTTATTATATTATTATATTATTATTATATTATTATTATTATTATTATTATATTTAGCTTATTTTGGTTATTTTATAATCCGGCCCGTCTTCATTATCACTTTCCCGTTCAATCATTGCCATGCCCCATGTTGTGTTTGAATTTTTACGTCAAGTTATTTATGCAATATTCGACACAGCCGACAGAAAACATTATATTCCGGGCGCATTTCAAGTTTGAAATAATTTGATGTGTTTACAATCGAAGTAATCATTTGATGTTCTCCGCCTGATTATAAGAAACTTTGTTGAAGGAAATTAAAACATTTAAATAACGGTAGTAGCGTTAGATAAACATTTGTAATTGGGAACATTATAGAATACTTAAAAAGTTGATTTATTATATAATTATCTCTATTTACAATTTTTTAATTAGTTTTGAGATAAATTGTAAAAAAGGAACCTTTTCCATGTACTATAATCTTTTATGAATTACCAAGGATATGACCCGACATTTGGGTTTATCCTGGGGTATTATGCAACTAGTATGAAACACTAAAGTTGGTAGGTAGACTTAAAAGCAAATGTATAACATTATGATTTGTATGACTATTTAAACAAATAAGTATAATACTTTTCTGTATAAAGACTTGATGATTAAAGTTTGTCCTGAAGTAGTACAGTTCATTCTAGACAATTTATCAATCATCATATCCATGAGTGACCCTTCATTTCAGTTTTTGGCACAGCAATATCTAGTGTTCTTTTATTACCAAATAATAAATGGTTGTGATCATCCTACTTATGAATGAACCTCTATAACATATTGATCTGATGGGAATATATATCTTAATTCTCCAGACCTTGAGATATTGATCCTGAAAAGCATTACAGTCAAATGTCAAATATAATATAATGAAACAACGTTACCTTATGACAGACATTTTGCAAGAATTTTTTTTAAAATTCTTTGATAAAATGTACAATGATAAAACTGCATGCTGCATTTATTCCTAGTGTATTGTTAAAATCAACAATTAACATTTTAGAACTGTATGATTATGAAATAATCTAATAATTCTATTAAGATGTTTTTGTGGGGTTTTTTAAACAGCTATGAACTGAAACAATAAATGAAACTATGGTCGAAGTGTTGTTATGTCTAAGAATTATAGTGGTAACATGATTTTGATAACATCAACAAAATCAACAGTGTTTGACGACTGGGTCCAAATTTTTTTTTTAAAATGCACATATCTGTAAACTATAAATATAGGTTTCCATTTTTCACAGTTTCTAGGAAATTTTTTTGTGATTCAAACTTGCAAGTATGTCAAAGGTAAACAATTAAAACAAAAGAATTTCAGAAAAAGATAGTAAAAAGTGGCCATGCTTATCTGGTAACTCAACAAAAATATAAATGATAATTTAGCAAATGCTGCCGGCTAAATTTCTTTACTTGCTTTTCTGCTATCAATACTGATATTTTCAAAGTTTTGTTATAGTTTTCGAATTTTCTTACCATGGACAAATATCGGTTTCAAAGCAGTTGCAATATTTAGGCTCGTTCCTGATACATAACAAAACATACAAATATTCATTTTAATCATATTACAATACATTCCATAAAGAATCGACTTATTTTGAAAAGACAATAAATTGCGAGTGATATAGCCGGAGAAAAATATCATGGAAATCTGTTCAAACACATTTAAATTGCAAATGCTGCAATTTTCCGACCTCAGACTGTCATAAAACATCGATTTCCTAAATATTGTTATAAAGGCATGCTGGTGTTTGAAGCTTGATTTGATAACAAAGATGGTAACCTGGTTCACAGAGATAACAATTGTACAATGCTTTTTGACCGAATACATCTTGTCGATTTGCAGTGGTAGATTATTGTATAGTTAGTCAAGAATTTTTAAATATTTTTAAGGATTTTAATGTTTTAAGAGCTACACAAATAGTTACAGATGTTAGTAAAACAACTGGTTTATCGCCAAGTTCAATTCCAGACCATTCAATTATATCTTGAACACTTGATTTGTCTAGCTTGATACTTTCTAATTCGTCAGGCAACATCGGTAATGTTAATTACGTTGATAGTTACAATAGTATATCCTCATCTAGTTATGATAAATTTGATGTTAGACAGGTACCGGAAATTTTTTTAAGCGAAGACATTGTTATACATGATATTCATAGTACTATTTTTAAACTAGAACAGAGTTTACAATCTCAGAATGATATAGATAATGTTTATTCAGATTTATGTAGTATATTAAGACAGGAAATGTATGATATTTTAAATTATAAATCTGTTAAAGTCTGTTCTAATGGTACTTCAAATAAAAAACGGCAACTTGGTAAACCATGGTGGAACGACAACCTATCCCGTCTATGGAATTCTATGTGTGAGAAAGAAAATAACTGGTTAAAATGTAAACAAGCTTCTGTTAAAAAAGTTTTTAAAACAGCCTTTATTTTGGCACGGAAAGATTTTAATCGTGAGGTCCAAAAGAGTAAACGTTTACATTGGATTGATTTCCAAAAGAATTTGGTGTCCAATTGTAATAACAACCAACAAGAATTTTGGAAAACTATAGGTAGGGTAGGCGTCGCTCAGGCCAAGAAAAAGTTTATTCCTATGGAGGTTGTTAATGAAAATGGTGATGTTTCTTGTGATGTACATATTGTGCTTGAAAAATGGAAGAATGATTTCAGTAACCTTTTTAATAGACCTGATACTGATATTTTACAATCTAATAATCGTCCGGGAAATAATATAGACATGTCAAATAACCAGGTTGAAAATAACGTCTTTCATGAGCTTAATGTTAATATTTCCATTGAAGAAGTCCGCAAGGCAATATGGCAGGCAAAACTTGGTAAAGCTAATGGATTTGATAATATTCCAATTGACATTTTTAGAAACAATTGTTCAGTTTCATTTTTACATAGTCTATATAATATTTGTTTCAAAAAAGGAATTGTGCCTTCAGATTGGGGAAAAGTGATAATAACTCCCATACCCAAATCTAGCACGAATGACCCTCGAGACCCGTTATCATATAGAGGAATAGCACTTTCTTGCTCCATGTATAAATTATATTCTTCGATTTTGAATAACAGGCTTTCATCATATTCGGAATCTAATAATATTTTAGCAGATGAGCAAAATGGTTTCAGAAAACATAGGAGCACTGTTGACCATATCTCATCCTTGTCCAATATTATTGACACGAGGAAAAAGCATAAATTATCTACCTTTTGCGCCTTTATTGACTTTCGTAAAGCTTATGATTTTATTAATAGAAGTCTATTATGGAAAAAACTATTTGAATTAGGGATTAATGGAAATATGCTCAATGCTTTACAATCCTTGTATAAGTCCATGTCAACCAGGGTACGAATAAATGGTCTATATACAGACTGGTTTGAAACTAACTCTGGTCTTCGTCAAGGTTGTTCGTTATCACCTATTCCTTTTAACATGTTTATAAACGATTTAGTTCTAAAAATGAAAAACACTGGTAAAGGCGTTACTATAATTAACGAATTAGTTTGTATTTTATTATATGCTGACGATATTGTGCTCATAGCTGCAAATGAAGCAGACCTTCAATATATGTTAAATGTTTTAGCAGACTGGTGTTCTACCAATACAATTATTGTTAATCCAGAAAAAAGTAATATAGTACATTTTCGTCCACAGTCGGTTGGCAGATCGGATTGTTGCTTTAAATGTGGAGACCACTTTTTAAAGGTGGTTGGTCAATATACATACCTTGGTTTGATGCTCAAATTTCTTGACTTTGATTTGACTGCTTAATCTGTTGCTCAAAGTACCAGCAGAGCCTTAGGACTGCTAATTGCTAAAGCAAAACAAATGGGTGGTATGCCCTATAATGTTTTTAAAAAATTATATGACAGCACTGTCTGGCCTGTAATTACATATGCTGCATCAATTTGGGGTACAAAATCTTACACCTGTATAAATGCCGTACAGAATCGTGCAATAAGGTTCTTCCTTGGAGTTGGAAAGTACACTCCCACAGCAGCTTTATATGGTGAAACTGCATGGCGTCCTCCGCATGTAAAGCAATGGCGATCTGTCTCCCCAACAGTGGCATAGATTATGCACCATGGATACAAATCGACTGAACTATAAGATTTTTATGGCATGTAGAAATAAAAGTAATTCTAGATGTAAAAACTGGCAATTTATGTATAACGCTCACATGTCTAGTTTAGATCTTGATGACTTTTTAATGAATTGTAGTAATATGTCATCTAAAGTGTTTTGTAGCAATGTGGAAGAAAAAACTATGAACATTTATATAGCTAGTTGGAAAAACAGTATTAATAATATGTCTGGTCCAAGTAGAAATGGTCGTAATAAACTAAGATCATATAGAGTTTTCAAACAAGATTATGAAACAGAAATGTATGTATCTACAAGTAATATTCCTGCTAAACACAGATCAGCTCTAGCTAAATTCAGATGTGGTGTTGCGCCTATACGTTTAGAAACGGGGCGATATGAAAATATGCCTGTTAATGCTAGACTATGTCCTATTTGTAAAAATGCAGTTGAAACAGAAAAACATGTCTTATTAGAATGTTCTACATATCAAACCATAAGAAATAGTTTATATGAAGAAGCTGTTAAAATTAATCATGAGTTTCACAATTGGAATGATGATCAAAAATTTGAATTTGTTCTATCTAATAATAATATTGTTAGAGAAAGTGCCAAAACCTGTTTCTCAATATTAAATATGAGATCGAATCTTCTATACAGTTAGTTTTAAGTGTAGGCTGTTACTTTTAATTACACATGTATATTTACTTAGTTTTAATAACACATTTCTTTTAGTATTTTTAATTTTTGCTATTTTTAAGCCAATAACCCAATAATATCTGATAATACCAATATACCCCGAAACATTCATGTTATTCATTAACCATATCCTATACATTCATTTTCTTACCTAGTCACATTCCTTACAGTTATTTTTGCGGTCATGTCATGTAGATCTATGTTCCTACTTTGTATATACTTTACATTCTTATTCTTTTACATGGTCATATCCCATACAGACATATATTTGGTCACGTCCTATACTTCTATGTTCTTGTAATATTCTATGTCCTTACATTGCCATGTCTTTTACAAACATATTCTTAGTCACGTCCTAAACATCTATGTTCTTACTTGTTATACATGACCAGGTTACTTACAAACATGTACTTGATACCGGCTTCTTACTTGTAACATTCTTTAAACTCATATTCCTACATGATCATGTCCCTTACAAATATGTACTTGATCAGATCATATACATTTATGTCCCTACTTGAAATATCCTATACTTCCTTGTTTAAATTTGGTCACCTTCCCTATAAACATGTACGAATACCTAGTCATGTCCTGTATATACAAATTCTCACATCATACAATAAATTACATCCTATATATCCATGTTTTTACTTAAACATATCCAGAGCATGACTAAGGCATACTATATTCAATCATGAATGTCCCATATATAGATGAAAATATTGTATTTGTACTATAATATGTGAATTTTAATTCTCCATTTCAATGGTGTAATTATAACGATTTTACTTGTAATTATGATATTAACATATACAAAGTCTCTTATAACTCTGTAGAGAGTGACAATGTGTCTTCTTTTTAATAATGCATTTTATATATGATATGTTGTATATACTGTATCACATTGATGAGACTATAAAAAAGAATAAAATAAAATGTCTTTCTCCCAAATAAATTCGTGTTATGAATTTTATTCCGGACAAAAATGTTGTATTTCAAAAATACTATGAACTTTTTTATTTTAAACCTTACGAATATGTGTTACCATACAAAGTTTTGTCCATGCTGTGTACAAATATGATATTATTTATTAGTAAATATAATGCTCAGCTAAGTGGTTTTCATTTTTTTTTCTTTTGAAAAAATTTTTCTCAATAAAACGAACAAAACAATTTAATTCAAAACACAAAAGATCACTTAAACGTAAACATTATTGCATAATTGCAACAGATAAATGCTTTGTGTGTATAGTATAATTTCAAATCCATGCGACCTAAAAATGTTTTTGCAAAGAATTATTTTTTTAATATTATTTTGCTATGTTGTGTATCTCCGTTTTACTGATTAAAATGCATTATGTAGCTATTTTTACAGTCGTTATTCTTTTCATGTCTTCTACATATTTTGTCCTTTTTATTACGATATATTGATATTGATATTTGAATGGACTGATTATTGTACTGTTTTTCTTTCTGTTTCGTATAAGTGAACTTCGCCATTCCTCTTCAATTTCTACTAGACGTTATACATGCGCAAAACCTTGAACAAGATCATTTATCTTTATGTCATGGCCGGCTGTTTCCAAGAAACGATGTGATTATAAGAAGCTTGTCATTTACAATTTAAGGACAGCAATATGATATTGATTTAGTGAATGAATCTCACAGACGATATAAGTCATCCAGTTATTATCCCATTTGTGAATTAACTTTAAAATATCGATTTGATTCTGCTAGATTCCCATATTACAAATCTCTAAAAATAGAGCTTGAGTCCTTGTAATGTTGTTTAAATAATGAATATGAGAATACATTTCTTGTTTATTTGTTAAATTAGGAACTTGTTTATCTGCTGTTTTATAGGGGAGTGCCTGGTAATAGCCGCATCTCATTTCAAACTGGAATTAAATGGTTACTATAGAACAAGGTGTTGCTTATTACTACAGCTATACAATACATTCAGATAATAAACAACCAGCACAATACCAAAATATATGAAGCATTGCTAATTATTTGTTCTAGGGTAAGTTAATATTTTCAACGGAAACTGCAAACTTTTCAGTGCCCCCTTTTACGGATTGCCTCGTGTAACAGGTTCAATGACATTGAATTGTTTTTGATGACATTTTGTAAGAAAAGTTTCTCGCTCATTATGTTGACAAAACAATTGAGGGTTGAAGGTACTTAAGGTTAAATAACAACGGGTCCGACTGAAGAAATAACAACGGGTCCAACTGAAGTGACAAATGATCTTAACGCCTTTCCTTGTTGATCTTGTTTATCATATTTTAACATAAACATTTTTGTATATTTTTGATACTGATTTTTGACGTAAGATGTACAAACAGTGAAAGTATAGTTTTTTTCAAGTGAATACAATTTCATTTTAAAAAGAGCAATAGACTTAAAAATAAAGAACCTAAGTATATGATTATTTGTTTTCAAAGACTTGTTCTCATATAATAATAATATAATAGTAATTGTAATAATATTTATTTGTATGTTTGTTTTTTTATTTATTTATGTGTTCGTCTTTCTGGATATTAAAGACCATGCATGGTAATGGTCTTATGGCGACTTTGTAAAATGTGGGGGAATTCCTCAGATGCACTTTCGTGAGTATTTCAGGCACGAATGGGCATTTCAGTAGAACCACCGCTTTTCTGTAACTTATCTGGATAGTTTCCACAGAAGAAAGGATTCTAACTCCCTGACAGAATTCAAAACTTATCATTATGTATGAACTATATGAAGGGCATCATGTGATCGTAAGAGAGCTTCTTCGAAAATAAACAAAACCAATATATAAAATATAATAACTTAAGATTTGAAGTTTGCTTCATTATTTGATTCCCTTAGATGTTTTTCTATTGGATTTAGAAACATCGAGGTCTTCCAGTTTAATTTGGTGAATTTAAAATAGTTTTTTTTGTTGTTTATCGTTTTTGTAAAAAAAACCTGCAAAATAACCATGTACAACATATGTGTAAATTTTCGAGATGGCATGAACAAAATAAATCTGACAGATTAAATTCCATTTTTAATAGAAGAACCTTTTTCCAACAAATGTTTTTCACGCCAAAGGAATTGATGATTTTACAACAAATTTGAAACATAGACTATCTGATGTGTAGCAACATATAGACTGGAGCCAGACATATGTTATATGTTGCATCAGAATAAAATAAACGGCTCTGTGAAACCGCATTTGCAATGCAAACAACTTGATAGATAAACGTGGTAATAAAATTCTATATCACTAGCTTGAACCCAAAGTTCAACAATTTTGTAACTATAAAGACGACCACTTTTCATTCCATTTTTCTGATTTAGTGTTTAAATTGTCGAATCGTCAACTAATTTTAAAGTATGTAGACTATTAAAATTCAATATTGCTGATGTCGTTCCTTTTTGCTGCATGTAATGAAAATTGAATATCAGGTTTTTATGAAAACACAATTATATATTTCTATTATGCCAATTAATTCACAACCTTGTTTTTTTTTTTTTTGTTTTTTTTCAAATCGTTTGTTTATTTTGTTTATTTTCGAATCCTTACCTGGAACCAACCAGTACTAAGCAATAAATGTTAAGTTTCTTGCTTTTCATTATTCATCCCCGCCTCTCTTTCACGACAAAATATCCTGAAAGTTTACTCAAGTATAATTATTTGTTAAGAGTTTAGATAAATTTCTCTTTTTAAATTTCTTTTACCTTTGTACATAAAGTTTGCTTTAAACAGTATTTATTTCACATAGTACAAACATGTATACATAATATGATATAATACAGGATTGAAAAGAAATTCAAAGACTTATATACGAGTAAATGTCTGTCCTGTCAATGGTAGAAGTAAAGAATAATGAACAGTAACAACACGTATTAGTACACTAGTTTCAATCATGAATTAATTAAACTTATAAAAAGTAAAATGAGTAATAAAAGTACAACATACGACGAAAAGTGAAAATAAAAAAACTGATGTGCATTCATACTGAATGGTTAGTTATAAGAAGGTTAGGTAAGAAAACAGTATTTTGTTACAATAAGTTTATTGCTCTGAATATAATAATTTCGCCCTTCATCACAAAACACCAACTTGCCTTAAAAGGAAATATTGGTTTCACGTAGGCTTGGCAATACTTTTTGTCATGATTTTTATTAATGCCTCTGTTTCGTACTATTTTGCTTTTAATAATCTAAATAAAATCGTCTTATATAGAAAAATAAAATAATTAACTTTGTAATAATTCAATGTTTACATAACAAAAAGTAAGTGTAACGTTCTCACAAAAAGTCTCTGAGAAAACCATTATTGTGCAAGTGAGATGTGTCTTAAAATATATTTCTGATGATTTGACATCATATCATAAAGGTATATATATGTAAATGTTAGAGTCACTTATAACTGCATATTTTATATGAAATATGTGTTAGTTTGAACAGTTACGTTGTCTGTCCGTCAACAAAGTATCATTGTGTTTATAGTGATATGGAAAAAATACTTTATCAAAACACCGGTGAAGTTCGATTTCTGCTGCGATCAAATAAGTATTTATAGAGTTTTGCACCTTATTTATGATTTTGTTTGTTAATGTTTTGGTTTTCGCCTCATAACTTTGGAAGGATTTCATGAGTGTGTTTTATTCGGCTTACAGATATGTTACATCAAAACATCAATTAATTTCTAGCAATCTACTTATTAATAAAAAAATGATGTCTCTTTTTAATCAAGTTTTCAGATGAATTACTGGTTTCCGCTGGGAAATGCTTGACGGATTTCAATGGTTGTGTTTATACAGAGCATAAACACAGGTTATATTTGCTTTTTTCTCTGCAGTTTATCTATAACTGACAAAGTTATACATGCAAAGAAATTATTACAAATATACTACCACCTTTAAAGAAAATAGACGGATTATTAGTTCCTAATTTCGTGTAAAATCTTCATTTCTGCTTTTACAATCAAAAATGCTATCTACCTCGGGGATATATCTTTGTGCGTGTAACTTTGTTTTAATTGACCATAGGGCAATCAGCAAAACTCTTGTTTAATTATACGAATGAGAATGTTTATGAATACTTATTTTATATTTGTTTGTGTTTAAGCATTCGGAAATAAACAACCCGCTGAGAAATTCTCTTGCGAAGAATGTAAACATGAAGATTTGATAACAACACCCACCCATCAACATAGTTGTATGTAAAGAGAGTTTAGTGGAAATATCTTAACAATGTTTGCAAACATAAAACACAGCACTTGTTCTATTTAAAACGTGCCATAATATGGGAATAAAAAAGAAAAATATTGTCGACAAAATACATTAATTTTTCTTTCTATCTACATAAATATTTCATTCTAATCCAATCTAATAATGTGTTTTACTAGCAATGTTTCGTCTTCAAACCTGTTAATTCACTTTGACATAAATAATGTTAGTTTAATTACTTTTGAATAATAAGATTATATTTGAAAACGATTATTGACAATTACAATTATAGCATTAACGATTTATAGTTTTATCTTTACCTTAAAAGATATGTAACATATGCTTTGAACTGGACACAAATGTAATAAATTGTGTATTTCCATTTAAAATGACTAACTTTTATTTACATCATCTATATGCTATGTCTTAAAGCATTAAGAATGAATTGGAGCTGAATAAGCAAATAAGGAATAGCGAATTTTTTATTTTCTATAGATTTCTTGAATAATTCAAATTATATTTGTAGATATTTATGTCACCAAAGATACAAATATTTTTTATCGATCAATTATTATTGAAATACTGTATCATTTGAAATAGTGTGACGCCAGTCGTCCGTTGTGTGTGTTTCAATAAGAATGATCCATCATTATCAAATTGAGACTAATCACATTTTTACAATGCATTGTGTACATAGATAAGTTCATAGTAAGTTCAGAATGCAATGGAAGTCAGTATCCTTTTAAACATAGGTAATCTAAAAAGCCAATGTTCAATTGCGCATTTCAAGTTTAAAATTTCACGTGGTAATATCGCTTAGTAAAATTTCATGTACTATAATTCTTTTATGAATTTGCAAGGATATGACCCGACATTTGGTTTATCCTGGGTTATTATGCAACTAGCGTGAAACACTAAAGTTGGTAGGTAGACTTAAAGCAAATGTATAAAATTATAATTTTTATGACTATTTTAACAAATAGGTACAATACTTTTCTGTATAAAGACTTGATGATTAAAGTTTGTCCTGAAGTAGTACAGTTCATTCTAGACAATTTAGCAATCATCATATCCATGAGTGACCCTTCATTTCAGTTTTTGGCACAGCAATATCTAGTTATCTTTGATAGTCAAATAATAAATGGTTGTTTACTTATGAATGAAACTGAATTACATATTGATCTAGGAAATTTTCGAGATTCAAACTTGCAAGTATACAATTAAAATTTCAAGAAAATGACAGTTAAAAATCGACAGACTTATCTGGTAACTTAACGAAAACATAAAATTAATAATGATTTGGCAAGTGATGGCGGCTAAATGTCTATACATGCTTTTTGCTATCAATACTGATATTTTTAAAATTTTGTTATAGTTTTCGAATTAATGACCGTGGACAAATACCGCTTTCAAAGCAGTTGCAATTTTAAGGCTCGTACCTGACACATAACAATACATATAATAATCATTTTTTATTTACAGTAAATTCCATAAAGAATCGACTTATCTGAAAAGACAACAAATTGCGATTGATATAGCCGTAGAAAAAAAATATCATGGAACTCTGTTCAAACACATTTAAATTGCAGATGCTGCAATATTTCGACCTTAAACTGTCTTAAAATATTGATTTACTAAATATTATTATGAAGGCATGCTGGTGTCCCAGGCTCTATTTGATAACAAGATGTTAACATGGTTCAGAGAGATAATAATTGTACAATGCTTGTTTATCGTAATACATCTTGTCGATTTGTCCATGTCTGTCTCCCAAATAAATTCGTGTTTATTAATTTTATTCCCTACGAAAATGTTGTATTTCAAAAATTACAAGAACTTTTTATTTTAAACCTTACGAATATGTGTTACCATACAAAGTTTGTCCATGCTGTATTCAAATATAATATTATTAACTAGTTAATATAATGCTCAGCTCAGTGGTTTTCTGGAATTTTTTGAAAAATTGTTTCTCAATAAAACGAACAAAACAATTTAACAAGGATCACTAAAATGCAAAGATTATTGCATAATTGTAACAGATAAATCATTTGTGTGTATAGTATAATTTCAAATTCATGCGACCTAAAAATGTTTCCGCAAATAATATTTTTTTTAATTTTTTTGCTACGTTGTGTACCTCCGTTTTATTGATTTAAAGGCATTACGTAGCTCATTTTGCGGGTTTTGTTCTTTTCATGTATTCTACATATTTTGTCCTTTTTATTACGAAACATTGACAATGATATTTGAATGGACTGATTATTGTAATGTATTTCTTTCTGTTTCGTATAAGTGAACTTCGCCATTCCTCTTCAATTTCTACTAGACGTTATACATGCGCAAAACCTTGAACAAGATCATTTATCTCCGAGACGAACTTATATGTCATGGACGACGGTTTCCAAGAAACGATGGGATCATCAGAAGCTTGTCATTTACAATTTAAGGAAAGCAACGTGATATTGATTTAGTGAATGAATCTCACAGACGATATTAGTCATCCAGCTTTTATCCCATTTGTGAATTAACTTTTAAATATCGATTTGATTCTGTTAGATTCCCGCATTGCAAATCTCTAAATACAGTGCTGGAGTCCTTGTAGTGTTTCTTAAATAATGAATACGAGATTAGATTTCATGTTTATTTGTTAAATTAGGAACTTGTTTATTTGCTGTTTTATAGGGGAATGCTGGTAATAGCCGCATCTCATTACAAACTAGAATTAAATGGTTATTATATAACAAGGTGTTGCTTATTACTACAGCTATACAATACAACACAATAATAAACAACCACCTTATAAGCAAAATGAATGAAGCATTGCTAATTATTTTATCTAGGTTAAGTCAATATTTTCAAAGTCCAAATAAAGAGACCAATGATTTTATTATAAACCTTTTTGTATATCTTCGATACTTATATTTGTAGTTAGATGTATAAACAGTGAAAGTATAATTTTTCTGGTGGATTTCAATAAAGGGCAAAGTACTTAAAAATAAAGAACACAAGTATATAAGTACATTTATTTAAAAAATAAAGACTATTTCTCATATGATAATAATTATATAATAATATAATAGTTAATATAATAATTTTTATTTGTATGTTTGTTCGTTTTTGGATTTTAAGTTACGATGAATTGTAAAGGTCTTATGACGACTTTGTAAACTTTAATGTCTTAAAGACCTCAGATGCCCTTTCATGAGTATTTAAGGCACGAATGTGCATTATAGTAGAACCACAACTATTCTGTAACCAAGCCGGATAGTTCCGTTACAAGATAGGATTGATAGTCCCTGCACAGGATTCGAAACTTAGCAGTTAATATTAAGGGTGTCATGTGATCGTAAGAATGCTTCCTCGGAATTTAAAAAACAATATATATAGTGGTAGGATATTTAACATTAATTTAATGTGTGTGTAACCTTATATATATATAACCTTTAAATTGCACATGTCTTTATTAAAGCATCGGAAATATAAGCAATTGTATCAGTTTTTGCCATAGTTACTTATGCCCATAAGGAGGAACATTCATATTCAAAAGAATTACTTAAGATGTGTTTGCTTCATTATTTGTTTCCCTTAGATACATTTTGTTAGATTTTAAAAAAACTAGAGGTTTTCATTCTTTATTTGTTGAATCTAAAATAATTCGTGTTTAATTGTTTTTGTTAAGCAACTGCGAATATTATCATGTATAACATATGTGTAAATTTTCGAGATGGCATGTACAAAATAAATTCGAAAGATATAATTCCATTTATAATGGAAAAACGTTATTCCAGTAAATTTTGTAAACTCTAAATAAATAGATGATTTAACAACAAATTTGTAATATAGATGTGTAAGCAAGCTAAAAGACATGTTATATGTTGCATAGGAATAAAATGAACGACTCTGTGTAACCACCAAATATAGGTAGGTAAAGAATTCTATAAAATAAAAAAAATCTATAAAATAAAAATTTTTTAAATCGTCGAAAAAACTAATTTTCAATATCTGTTGTTTTATATATCAGAAGTACAACAATATTCAAGCTGCGCGATTCAAAGTCTGTAGACCCATTAAATTTCGATATTGTTGAGTCGTTTCTTAGTCACATTTTCCAAGACAGACATTATAATTCTGTGAAAAAGAAAGAAGAAATAGTTAAACTTCAATAAGGCGTCATGCTTCTCATTACATCTGAAAAATTCTTCTTTTTTTTCAATAAAAAATGAAATTCAAATCTTTTTCATATGATAGTGGTTTGTTACTCGTGATAATTTGTCTTCCTGAAATATTAATAAAAGTTATTTACATAAGCGTATGTTATGAAACAATCTGATATTTATTTCTTGTTTGAGAAAATAAGTATCTGATTTAGGGGTTGTTTTTTATCAGTAAATTTATTTTGTCTTAGTTTTAAGACATGCGACCAATATTATATTCGTTATTTTATGCTAGGTCTTACGATACAGCATTATCGCATTTTAAAGGTAGTCCACTTAGGTATTCATAGCCTAGAAACATAAGAAATGGACCTTTAGAGTAGATAAACTTGGACTTTGAACACAACTAACATCCCTTCAGATACCCCCTAGAAAATATTGATGATAACAACACCACGCATCGCAAAAGAGTAGTAATTGTTTTATTTACAACTCATTATTGTACACACATTTCATTACCTTGCCCTGTTATGAACGGCTTCAATACAAGAATATGACCGAAAACCGCATTGATGAGCACAGTAAGGAAATAAGGACACAGTGGACACATGACAGTGGCATATTACCCTGTATGGCACATCATCAATAATTTACACTCAAACTTGCCTGTCCCAAGATGATTTACTCTAGCAAATAACTTTACCGACAAATAAAAATATTGTACACCTACAAATATTTTACTATTTATGCCTTTATCAGTTAAGAACTTCCATAAAATATTTCTATCTATATTAATACAGATCTATGCCTTTTTGAAATCTTTAAATGCACAAAAAAGAAGTTGATTTGTGCAACTGTTTTAATAGTTTCAATTAAATATGTTATGCAAAGTTATTGGTCTGTGGTAGTCCGACCTTTTCTTAACCCATTAATTTCGTTATAATCTTTATCAATGTTCTGGCACCAATAATTATATTTTCATTTAAAATAGGCCAATAATTTGTATTTAGGGTAATTTATTAGGGTAATACCTCTGTCAGACGACGAGTCTTCTCTGCGATATAATTTATACGATTTAGGAATGGGGTTGATCAACAGGGACGGGGCAATTCTATTTCCATAACTTATATTTGATAAAATATGTCAAAAACGAGAGTTTGTATCGTATTGTGTGCTTCAACAGGAATATTGTCCATGCCACTAGACTTACCAATTTTTCGGATTTAATAGCTTTTTTAAACTTCTGACACATATATATGAGTATTAAACTTACATTGTCATAACATTTATCGCCATCATCTCATGTATGAGATTAAAGTGAGCTTAAATTATTTGTCCATCTTAATAAAGCAATATATTTATATCAAGAGATCAGTCAATTCCCTAAAACAACTTCTATTGTTATTTTTTTATCATTTTAGAATTCATTCTAAATTTATTAATATATTTCCAAAACATAAATGTTTAACAGCGCAAGCATCTAATAGCTGATATTGTAAAGCACTAAAATTGTGTAAATAAACTCATAAGCAATGTATCTATTGAAATATCTCAGTTTATGCTCCATTTAACTAATAAGTAAGACTTGTTGATCAAAGTTTGTCCTGAACTAGGACATTTCATTCTTGTCAATTTAACACTCATCAGGTTTATGAATGGCCGTTCATGAATGGCCGTTCAACCGCCTCCGTGGTCGAGAGGTTAGAGTCGACGACTTCTAATCCAGTTACCTCTCTGGCGTAGGTTCGATCCCCGGGAGATGCTTTGGTAGTTTAGCACGGAGGAAGGTAGTCTAGTACTGGTGTATCTCTCCAGGAACGATGGCTAGGAAACTACCCGCCTATATGACTGAAATACTGTTGGGAAAGGCGTAAAATCAAACAAACAAACAAACAAAACAAACGAATGGCCGTTCATTTCAGTTTTGGCACATCATTATCTAGTGTTCTTTTATTACCAAGTAATAAATCGTTGTCAACATCCAACTTATGAATGAAACTAACTTACTTATTGATCTGATGGGAATATATATCTTAATTCTCCAGACCTTGAGATATTGATCCTAGAAATGTTTACAGTCAAATGTCATGTTTAACTTGAAGAAACGACATAACCTTTTGACAGATTCTTTGCAGGATGTGTCGAAATAACTATTGATGATAAAGCGCACGTATATTAATGGTTGTTTTGTTCTTAACGCATTGTTAAACCAAAATATACCTTTCAGAACTGTATATAATTATAGCATTTAGATTGTCTTTTAGCATTTTATTGTTACCAATTCAAATGAGTTTATTATGAAAAATTGTTTTGCAAAAAATTAAACTAGTATGAACAATATGTAGAGCTTTGAGTAATTTGGCTGCAAAGAAGCCAAATCTCACTAAATTTTGAATAAGACGCATGCTTTAATGCGGAATGACACGATTTATTTTGGGAGTCGTCAAGTACAAGTGCAGAAAACATAAACATACATCAGCTTTATACTTTGGGACTCAGTCTTAATTTCTTGCTCTGTTGCAAAAACATTTTATCTACATTTTCCTCAAATGAAAATACAATGTTTTCTTATCTCATTATACAAGTAGAGACTGTGACCTACTACCGTTGAACTAGGATAATATTAAGTCATGTGTAAACACTTGTGAAGCTTTATTTTCTTTTTGAGATGTTGGGATAGTGCTGTACGGATATTGTTCTGGCTTCCAAAACTTAAATAGCCGCCTTTTATAAAGTAAAGAGGTCACACGTTATCTGTTTCTTTCTAATTTTGTTTAGATTTGGTAACGTTTCTAATGCCTTTAACGCCTTATCAACTACGATTATGTTCAAATGTAGGGCTTTGTCGGACCGTATTTGGTACAAAAACAAATATGGTACAAATTTGTACCATATTCGGCCGAATATGGAACAACTGTCTAATTGTACCATATACGTATCTGCAGTTTTGGGGTAAAATGCCTGACCAAATATGGTACAAACTTGTACCATATTCGGATTAAAAATGTACCACATTCGTTCCGAATATGGTACACACTCATCATCATCATCATCGTTATCTCATCATCATCACCATCATCATCATCATCATCATCATCATCATCACCATCATCATGATATCATCATCATCATAACTACAATTTGCATAAACGTCATCAATACCATCATGAAAATAATCATCATCGTCATCTCATCATCATCATCATCATCATCATCACCATCATCATCGTCATCATCATCATCGTCATCATCATCATCATCATCATCATAACTACAATTTGCATCAACGTCATAAATACCATCATGAGAATAATCATCATCGTCATCATCATCATCATCATCATCATCATCATAATCATCATCATCGGCGGCCGGTAATCATTGGCGTCAACATAATAAAAAACTTTTTTCATCATCATCATTATAATCATTATCATCGGCCGATAAACATCGCAGTTATCATCATCACAATCATCAAACCCCAATCATCATCACCATTGTCATCATCATCAATTACATCATCATCGTCACCATTAACACCATCATCATCATCGTCACAATTAACGCCATTATCATCATCATCGTCATGATGATGACAAAAGTTTTGATGATGATGACGACGATCAAAATTACCGTCATCATCATCATCACAAACTTTTATCATCATTGTCATCATCATCACCATCATTATCACCACAATCATCAAGGTCATCATCATCATCAACACCATCATCATCATCACCATTATCATCATCGTAATGAAGATCACAAAAATGTGATGATGATAACTGCGATGTTTTTCGGTCGATGGTGATGATGATGACAAAAGTTTTGTAATGATGATAACGACGGTCAGCACATCATCATCATCATAATCTACCGATAAAAATCGCCGTCAGCATCATCAAAACACATTTGTCATCATAATCATCATCATTATAATAATCATCATCGACCGATAAACATCGCTGTCATAATCATCAAAATACGTTTGTTATCATCATCATCATCATCATCATCATCATCATCATCATCATCAAATCAATTATCAACACCCCAATGATCATCATCGTTGTTATCTTCACCAACACCACCATCATCATCACCATCAAAACCAACATCATCATATCCATTATCATGATCGTAATGGTGATCACAAAAGTTTTTTTTGTGATGATAATGACAGCGATGTTTTCGGTCGATAATGAGGATGTTGTGATGATGATGACGACGATGAGAATATCATCATCATCATCGGCCAATAAACATCGCCATCATCATCATCACAAATATTTTGTTATCATCATCATCATTATCATCATCGTCGGCCGATAAACATCGCCGTCATCATCATCTAAAATCTTATCATCATCATTATAACCATCATCATCGTCCGATAAACATCGCTGTCATCATCATCCCAAAACGTTTGTTATCATCATCATCATCATCATCATTATCATCATCATCATCACCACAATCATCAAACCCCAATCATCATAACCACTGTCATCATCATCACCACCACCATCATCATCACAATTTTTTTACCATCATCATCATCACAAATGTTTTGTCATCATCATCATCACATATTCATTTTACATTTTGTATTTTATAATTTGTTTCATTCAAGAGATTCAACAAACTTGTACTTTTTTCATTTATTGGTATACTGACAGGATTTTTCAAAGTAATATTGAAGAACATAGAACAGCATTTAAATTTTAATCCAACTGTAGCATTTTGACCAGACATAATATACATATATACATTCATTTTAGTAGCAGCCAAAATATCCCAAATGTGCTTCGTAAAAAGTTACCATTAAATGAGCAAATGACAACAAATTTCCGGTAGAAGAACATAATCATCAATCACAAAAATAACATAACAGGTTTCCAAACACCGATATACACACGGTGCATATCCATATCGGTACCCTCTTTGCGAAATCTGCTGAAACGGTACCCTCTCTGAACATGCACAGGTCATTCTCTGCTAAAAACAAACCAGCGATGGATACCAATCCAGTAAAATTTCATTGTAATAAGGAAAGGAGGTATGTCACGTAGAAAAGATGTATACCACGGAACACTAGGATGTTTTATTTATGTGCTGATTTGTCATGTGCCCGATTTTCATGTACTGCAACTTCACAATAAGCTACAAAAAATCGACATGTCTTGCTTCGCCCATCACCTCGACATATTTTTCGGGCTGAAATGAACCTGTGGCTTGATTATATATGCATCATACATATTTGATATGTTCATATACATATCATCTTCGGACAAATGGCCGTATATTGTCAAAAATAAATGTAAAATTCATAAAAACACCCTACTTTCGGTTTTGAAGCGGCACGGGATACCTCTCTTCATTTGAATTTTTATAACACAGGTACCCTCTCATTATTGAACACATAGGAACCCTCAAAGCACGACATATACTTTTATTTGCGTTATTCGTTAAGTGTGTAAGTAATACTTTTTACTTTTATGTAAATATTACATACTTAACGATTAACGCAAAAAAAGCATATGTCGTGCTTTGAGGGTACCCATGTGTTAAAAAATGAGAGGGTACCTGTGATATAAAAATTCAAATGAAGAGAGGTAGCCCGTGCCGCTGCAAAACCGAAAGTAGGGTGTTTTTATGAATTTTGCATTTATTTTTGACAATATACTGTCATTTGTCCGAAGATGATATGTATATGAACATATTAAATATGTATGATGCATATATAATCAAGCCATAAGTTCATTTCAGCCCGAAAAATATGTCGAGGTGATGGGCGAGGCAAGACGTGTCGATTTTTTGTACCTTATTGTGAAGTTGCAGTACATGAAAAACGGGCATATGACAAATCAGCACATTAATAAAACATTATAGTGTTCCGTGGTATACATCTTTTTTACGTGTCATACCTCCTTTCCTTATTACAATGAAATTTTACTGGATTGGTATCCATCGCAGGTTTGTTTTTAGCAGAGAATGACCTGTGCATGTTCAAAGAGGGTACCGTTTCAGCAGATTTCGCAAAGAGGGTACCGATATGGAATATGCACCGTGATACATGTATATTTCACCTGTAATGTCTGTACATGACATCTATGATATCATACCAACCGATTCCACTAACACGCAAACGCAGCC
>NW_026855534.1:0-11530 GCF_026571515.1 Ruditapes philippinarum
AAAAATTGTATTGTATTGGTTA
The DNA here is from genome assembly GCF_026571515.1 of Ruditapes philippinarum. Lineage (NCBI taxonomy): Eukaryota > Metazoa > Mollusca > Bivalvia > Venerida > Veneridae > Ruditapes > Ruditapes philippinarum. Next base: position 23 of record NW_026855534.1, read on the forward strand.
AAAACTTAACGATTATTCACGAGACTCACGAAAAATTCTCTTAATATCGTTCAGAAGTCATTATTATAATTTTGGGAGTTTTTTTATATTTTATCCTTAACATTTTTGCATTATCAAGTGTTTGTCAATCATATTATAAAAGTCAATCTTTTGAATTATATTACTCAAACAGCTGAACTTAACAGCGAAAAAAATGTGCATAATTTTACGTAAGTACATTTTAGAGTGAGTAAACTGTGAATGCATCTTGCATTATTATGAGATTAAAGCTACATGTATACTTTGCAGCAGTCAATATCTTAAAACATGAAACGTACATTAAAACAATTTAACGTTTTTTATGTTTTCCAGATATTTTAGCTCTTAGTTTCTATAAATTCAATTCATTTACAATGACACTCAGTATGTATAATTTACAAAACATTAGCAAACCAAATGTGCAAAAATATAAAAGAAATAGGTGATTGTAATGCAGCTTAATGATAATTGATAAAAACACAAACTAATAATAAAAATAAACATATAATAAAATAATTATATAGATTTATCTTTGTAAGCTGATTTCTCGTATATTATATACAAGTTTTTAATATTGGTGAATAAATATTAGTATAGTTTGATTAAAAAAGTAATTAAATCGCCTAAACTAGGGAATTCATTGATATTGACTACTGCACTCAATAGCATTTCATTGTTTTATATCAGTTGCTCTTGTCATAAATTGTTAAAAAATGTGTATTGCTTTATTACCACATTTTAATGTATGTAAGCAGTAATAATTTTCATTCAAGGCCAATCTTAATTGTCAACTGATTTGTTTACTATCAACTCTACTTGAACCATAATTGCAATTAACATACCAAAAGCAAAATTGATTTTCTTACATAATCAAGGTGTGTTAATAACAGCATAAATGCATATTTGAACACTAAATGGCTTGCTAGCTTGTGGAATGACAATGTGGTTCCACTCAGACCCCACTCATACCTAAAACATATACAAAGGGACACCCGTGGTCTTCACCATTTTAAGTCGAAAACAATATTTGGTTGTAAAATGATCCGAAAAATGACTTTATATTAAATTTAAATTACACATTTTGTAGTAAACAAGGTCAAAAAAATATGACTTAATATTGAAATAAACTTCATGAACATTTAACCACATATATACCAAGAAAAATACACATTTTCTGATTTGTTATCTCAACGAAACCATTATTTTTGTATAAAAAATGGAAATAGCTAACATATAGCTTTTTTACCAAATAAAATTTGTTGGCAGTAATGTGAAGACATTTTTTTTTGCAAATTGAATACAATCTTTAATATAACTAAATGAATATAACATTTTAGTTTCTTAGTTTCATTAATTTGGCCGTAAATAACTGAAAGCAATTAAGTATATAGAGTATATTTGCAGGTTCGGTTTGTTTGAGCCGGTTCATTGACGGTACTGTTAAGTGCAAACTACCGTCCATGACCCCTAGCACTGGCTTAAGCAGAATTCAACAAAATAATTAATATGTGTAACAAAGTCAGTGTTTACTATTTGAAACGTTGACTTTATTATCTTTATCCGCAATACTTATTAAACATTAAATTTAATTTTCACGCTTTGAAGGAAGGAAATGATAAGTATCAAATTTGAACGAGATTTTATTTAAGATGCTATTGATTTCATTAAGTTTTAATTGATGAAGCATGTACCTTTTAGGTATTATAATACCTTATGTCAATAAACGATTTGTTTTCTGAAATGAAAGTCACTAATTCAAAGGCAATATCGATTAACAGAAAAAATATATTGGTATATTACTTATTACGTATTTTAAACATAGAAGGAAATTTTAAAGTGTTATCATTAATAAAACTATTTTTTTTACAAATCTACTTTTGTAAACTACTAATTGTTGTTAATGTAAATCAAACTAAACTCAAAATATTTTTGAACTAAAGAGCCGGAAATGAACCACATGACATATTTGAAGTATTCTTTTTAAAGTGCAAATAATGTATTTTTGCAGCAGATATATAGCTTAATACACTTTAATTTTAAATTACTGTCATGACGGAAGTTCATTTGATAAAAAAAGGGATCAGTTGTTTGTTGTCACATCTATCATTCTATTAAGCGCAACATAATATATTATTTCATAAAGCGCATATTTAAATCAAATAGACCAGTTTAAGTTTTTAATATTCTTCACATTACGTGTCCCCTTCCTCCTTTTACCGCCCTTATGTCCACTTCCGGCTTTGGTTCGGTGCTTTCTGGGTGCCCTGCTGTAGAAGCTTGGGTGTAACGGGGGCTGCGTCCTGAGAACGTTGCCATTCCCTTGTTAATCTTTATCGTTTTTTCTTTTCTTTTTTTTAACATCTTTCAACAATATCAATCATCCAATATAATTGCTTACCATGGCGATAGTGAAAAAGAAATAATAATCTAAAACAACTTTCAAATACATACACATGTGTTATATGTTACTTGTCTCTGTGCGTAATATTAAGCCAGAGGATGTTGCTGAATACAATATTTCAAAATTGTCGTTTGTGTTCTCATGAGCAAATATTCTTTCTATGTAAAACACGTGTACCTTATCTTTATCATACATCATCAAATCATTAATATTTGCTACATTTATGTAGTTAAATTCACATGTTTGTCATTCATACATTGATATACATGTAGTGATTTATGTACTTTTTTGTAAGAATAGTATTGAGATATGTACTCCTCAAAACTGGAGGAAATACATAAAAGTATTTATTTGTGAATAATTTTTGTTTATAAATATGAATTCTAAATTGATTGTTTGACTTGATTTTTCGATTCTGATCAGACCGCGATAGTATATATACTCCTTGCATGTTTTTGATGTTTTTCACAGCCTTTATTTAAATATTTTAAAATATCTTATTTAACAAAACAATTAACGATCTAACTAGAGACCTGATTTTGAATTGTAAATATGCATTATTACACTCGAGGCCGGCGTGTAATATGGTATACATAAGATAAAAATTCAATGGAGAAAAATTGGCCTTTGTGTATGACGTCATAAGGCTAAAACAAAATGATCTCGAAGTTTCTGGTAACATGCTGAAAAATAATAGGGTAGATAATACGGAAAAAACATTTATTGTTTTTAATTAGTATTTTATTAAAATTTAACTGTGTGTCAGATATATATATATTAACTATAGGTTACTCAATTTTTGCAATAAAATGTTCTAGGTTAGGTGCTGAAATACAGGGTCGGTCAGGTTACTGGAACCACAAAATCGTTTTGGCCTAATCCCGCGTGAATGAGTCTCGCGAGAATTGCTTTTTTGTCTTAACCTGAACGAATATCAGTAAACATTTGACGTATGATTTAAGTTATAATAATTATTTGGAAAAAAAACGTGATGAAATAATTTAAAATGAAAAATAATTGCTTTTATTTAGACACGTGACTAAAGAACCCGCTTAAGAAAAACAACATCCAATGAAAATGCGTTATCTACAACCATGTGGTTTACACACGCATCGGGGTTTGCCTTAAATAAGAAAGTGACTTTTTTGACGAAAGTGAGCGGAAGCTACTTTGAAAATATGAATTATAGCGTTTAAATAGAATTTTACAATAAAACTGCAGTTTGTAGACGAATAATATTAGAAACCAATTATATTTATTATCAAAAATAACCATAATATTCATTTTATCGCCATTTATTTGCATAATTTTTGTACACAAGTTCTAAGATCTTCCTTTCGGTCACATTGAAAAAAACGAAAGTGATTTATAAGATATCAAAAAAAAGCTTTTAAATTGTTGATTTTATGCTAATATTGCAGTTTGTAGACGTATATTATCAGAAATTAATAATATGTATTGTCAAAAAGAATCATTATGATGAATTATATACCCCATTTATTTGCATTACTTTTATATTCAAGTACAGCGATCTTCATTTTGCTTATACTGAAAAATACGAAAGTGACTTATACAATATTAAAAATAGTATTTTAATTGAAGTTTATAATAATTTTGCAGTTCGTAGACGTATTTTTCATAAATGATTGATATCTTTTTCCAAAAAAATGACTATGACGATTTAATATCAAATTATGTGCATAATTTCTATACTGTTTCGCTCACATAGAACAATACGAAAGTCATTTATTCGGACGATTGTGAGCGAGAGAAAATGAAAGAAACATTTTAAATGTTACATTTAAAATGAATTTGCAGTTTGTAGACGTATATTATGAAAACTTAATTTGTTTTGGTTGATTTTTTAAAGCATTCAGATGATTAAATTTTCATTTATTTGCATAATGTTTACACATTAGCTGAGACATCTTTCTTCCTTTCGCATATTGTGAACCTGACGAGACATATTGAATATCAAATATAGCGTTTCAATAGACTGTAATATTAATTTTGCAGTATGAAGAAAGTACAGTATAAATACGTTGCATTCATATATTTTGTATAAATATTGATGAATCATAAAGATCACTATGGCACACTGACCCGAAATGGTAAAACCATTTTGTGGATATTAACAAAACCGCTTTTGCCTAGAATCATAAAAGTTCAAAGGGAGGTTGATCATCATTGGCAGATAACACCTATTGATTTTGGGTTCAGTAGGTCAAAAATCAAGGTCCAAGTGACAGAAGATACTTATAATAAACTATTCCGGAAGGATAACTTGAGTACGCTTTGGCCTAGGACCATAAAAGTTATTATGGGGGTTGATAACCTCTGGCAGATGACCCTTTTTATTTTAAAGTCATTACGTCAAAGGTCAATGTCACAGTGACCCGAAATAATAAAACCATTCCCGGATGATTACGTGAGTATGCTTTAATTCAGGATCACGACATTTGATAGGAAAATTGGTCATTATTGGCAGATGACACCTATCTATTTTGAAGTCAGTAGGTCAAGGATCAACGTCACAGTGACCCAAAATGCTAAAACATTGCTTCGAATCATTAAATCATCACTGGTATATGACCCAATTGATTTTGAGATTAGTAGGTCAAGGTCAAGTGGCCAAAAATTGTAAGACCATTTTGGATGATAGCTCCAGTATGTTTTGTCCTATGATCATTTAAGTTGGTAGTGAAGTTGATCATCATTCACAGATGACCCTTATTGATTTTGAGATTAGAAGGCCAAATGTCACTAACAGAATGTATAAAGGGGGGAAATTTCGTGTTCTACGAACTTTTGTTCATAAAATACACACAGTCCAGCTTTTGTAACCTTGTGTACATAAAATCTTTATATATGATCGCCACAACACGAAACTATGCAATATCAAAGGAAGTAAGAATTCCTTTTTCCTGCATTAGATATGGCCCTTCTTTACTTTTTAATACGCCATCTCTGGCCTCTAAATGAGTTGCAACACATCAAAATGTCGCAAAGTATGTCAAATGTATTAACTTTATTTTGACATTATACTAAACGGATTTACCCAATTCCGTTTACAAGACATATACATTTTTTAAAGTAAAGTAAGTATCAGCGAACTGGTCCCTTTGACGTTTTCAAGGTGTCAGAAACAGTAACCGTGTTGTACTATTCGTGTAAATGTATCAAACACTCTCAGCTACACGTGTCAGCGACTGTTTATGTATATGAACACATACTGTCAGACACAAAGGTCAGCTATTCTTTTCTTATTGTGCCCTGACTGCCTGCTAATCTTTTGTGTCCATTGACTGTCGTCTATATTTTTGTTCTTACAAACATAAGTAGTTATAAATTAGCAGTTATATCTCCCCTGGACATTGTAGATTTTCTCTTGATATTACGAAAGACCGATGGGGACATTTCAACTTCATGAATTCCCGATTTTATCTTTGTGAATACAAAATTTTAACTCCTTGAAGTAACCTTTTCAACATACGGAATCCAAGAATTTACGATTTTAACTCTGCATTTATTCGCGATTTCAACTTCATGAATTCACGACTTCAATTTTATGAATTCACGACTTCGACTTCAGGAATTCATGATCTCAATTTCACGAATTCCAATCGTGCATTTACGATATCAACTTCACGATTTCAGGATTTCAACTTCATGAATTCACGAGGTAGACTTAACGATTTTAGAATTTCAACCTCATGAATTTGCGGTGTAAACTTTATGAAATTCGATGAGATGCATACTTATTAATAATTAAGTTATAAATTGCTATACTTAAAGGGTTCAAAGGTGTCATTAATTGTTGCTTTGTTATGTGCTCCGCTTGCAAGCTGGATAAACTTCCTGAAATGAAAAAAAAAATAAAGTCCCTGGTAGGTTCGAGGGGTTAGTAGTTTAAAATCAATGATCTTATCTAAACGGACAAGCCTGATTAAAAACTCAAAAACTTAAACATCATTTTCTACATATCTGTGAATTTGATATGCTGTTACTACATTCCATTATTAACTATAAACATCCATAAGTTAGATGCTCATTGCTTGTAACTGAATCGATGTATCAATTGATATTCCCGCAATATGCGTGTCAGTCTGCAGTAACTCCAATATGGAGTGTCAATATGTGTTTTAACAACACATTGTAAATTTAAACATAGAAATGTGTAATTACTTTCATAAACATAAAGGATAAACTACCAGTATTAAAGCTTATTGAATTCACATTTGATATTTACGTTAAAACATTTTTTTCTTTAAAACAATTGCATCTGCAGCACTTAAATATATTGATTATCATCAAATCTAAGATTAATTTCTTGTCACAACAGTTAAGCTGTTGTATGAATTTTTTCAACGGCAAGTAATATATATTATTATATTAAAACATAGAAATGTGTCATAACTGTCATTAACATAAATCTAAGATTAATTTCTCGTCATAACAATAAAGCTGTTTTATGGTGTTTTGTTTGAACGGCAAGTAATACGTATCATTATGTTTGCTTTTACATTTTCAACAGATTACAGATTAAAGTGTAAAATTATTTTATTCCTAAAGTTTCTCTGAAATATTGATTTAACATAACACTACTTAAAATACCTGGTACATTTTTAATCTTCAATTATACTTTATTTTATTTAAAGAGCATAATATGCATATTTTTCTTAAAAACGTTTCTTAGTATTTCTATAATTATGATGTCATTTAAAATTACCTGAAGAACACAATTCACTGTAACTTCTTTTTATTCAAAAGAAATTGCTTCAAAATAAACATCATTATCTATTTTCGCAGTTTGATATTATTTTGTGTATCAGAGATTGGTTCTGGTAATACAGACTGTCATTTCTCTAATAGGTTCATTTGATGTCTCAGACAGATAAGACTAGAGTATCAATCATTTGAAAATAAACGTTTTCTAAAAGATTGATCTGGTGAACCTGTACATCTGTCATATTTTCTTGCCATGGCAAAGAAGTTTGTAGAGATAAGCTTGTCAATTCTTTTGTTTCTATTGCTCGCGGCTCTTGTCTGGACAAGCAGTTTAGCGGAGTGAGTTTCCCTAATCGTATTTATTCTTTTCTTGTTTGGTCAAATAATTTCCCGATTTATTTCTTATTATATTAATTCGTATTCTAAATCAAGCTTTTGTCACCGAGAAGTAAAGAACTGAAATAATTTTGTACGTAATAATTCTGAGAAAATGTTATACTTTTCTGACATACCGACACGTTTTGTGTCACGGTAATTGATTAGTTTAAACATATTTTATTTCAAACATTTTCACACAAACATTATTACATACAATCATTAGTTTCATAATAAACAATGCTGAAAAAAGGATTAGATCCGAAAGCATACAATGCTTATAGAGGTCTTTTCCTAACATATAATTCATTACTGTAAATTTGGCGGTAAATTACATGTTCGAAATAGTATATCATGAAACATTTTATTGATGATGAATGAAGAAAGACGATGCCGGCAAAAGTGTCTATTCAGAGCTAAAAGTAAAAAATATATATATAGTTGAAATAAGTTAGATAGGAAATCATGCTATAATATGTTTTAAAATCAACATGAAATGCTTATACTGTGACCGATTGAAATAACACACAAAAACATATTGAGATTGATGGTCAGAAAAAGATGAGATTGATTCAGTAAAAATGGTGCAAATACATAATATTAAGGAAATACGGTGTCCTTATCGTGCCATTTAGAATGTCGTCCGTCGCGTCTAAGGGTAGACACACGACAATGCGAAGTGACATCGCGACAATGCGAAGCGACGCTCGACAACGCGAAGCGATATGCGACAATGCGAAGCGACGCTCGACAGTGTCAAACGATATGTCGCACTGTCGCCTAGAAATGTCGCGGTAAAAAAGGGCGACATTTAAGAAATGTCGCTTCGCGTTGTCAAGTGTCGCTTCGCATTGTCGAGCGTCGCTTCGCGTTGTCGCGATGTCACTTCGCGTTGTCGCGATGTCACTTCGCGTTGTCGCATTGTCACTTCGCATTGTCGAGTGTCGAGGTTGGTAGAAGTGCATACCACGACACTCGACAATGCGAAACGACAACGCGACAATGCGATACGACGCTCGACAATGCGAAGTGACACTCGACATCGCGAAGCGACATTTTTAAAATGTCGAGTAAATGTCGCGTTATTTTTATGATTTTTACACCGCGACGCTCAACATTGCGAAGCGACACTCGACAATGCGAAGCGACACTCGACAACGCGAAGCGATACTCGACAACGCGAAGCGACACTCGACAATGCGAAGCGACATTTGGAATAATATCGTATCGCATTGTCGTGCGTCTACCGGTGCTTGGTCAGAATTTACTAACTCACCGACAAACGGTGCGATCATGGAAGGGGTCGCACTAAACTGCTGACGAATTAGCTGACGATATAGAATATATAGGAAACTGCTGACCAGTTAAAAAAAGAAGGATTATCAAAAACTGCTGACCAGTTAGATAAAGAAGGGAAAACAATGAAGGTGTCAAATTGCCGTTGGTGATATTACAGGCGAGGTCGAGAAATACTTGATAAAATGTTTTTTCAAGATGTCAATATTACAAATGATACATATTAATTATAAAAAATTCAATTGATATATACTGTATATTTCTCAATTTATTTTGATATAATATTTTATTTAAGTACCTTAATGAATTTTAAAAATGTAGTCAAAATATGATGTACGAAAAATCATAATTTGTTTCAAGTATGTATAAAACTATGCATCATAGGTTAAAATATATACATGTACATATACGTAATGTATATTTTAACAAAATATAATTATTATGTCGTATTTAGTGCAAATATGAAAAAATATCTGTTTTTAGAGGATATTGAACTTTTTCTACAAGAAAATATTGATAGTGGTATTTCATTATTCGATTTGTGTTTAATTATTTTGCTTTTTGCAGACGATATGGCTATTCTTGCTAAAACTCCTATGGATTTACAAAACAGTTTAAAAAAATTATATGAATATTGTATGAAATGGGGTTTAGAGGTGAATACAAATAAAACCAAAATAATGGTTTTTAGGAAAAGAGGGCCTTTAAAAGATAATGAAAATTGGTATTATGATAATATTCTATTAGAAATTGCTGACAATTTCAACTATCTAGGCGTAGTTTTTAATTACAATGGGTCTTTTACACTTAACAATCAATACGTAATTGGTAAAGGTTTAAAGGCAATGTCTGTTTTATTAAAAAGCATTAATAAATATGAGTTAACCCCTAGCATTGCGTTGCAGCTTTTTGACCATTTTGTCGGTTCAGTGCTCAGCTATTCTAGTGCTGTTTGGGGATTTTCTAAATCAAAGGATATAGAGCGATTACATCTTAAATTCTGTAAATCTATATTAGGAGTGAAACAAAGTACTTGTACTGCAGCTATCTATAGCGAATTAGGTCGTTTTCCATTATTTATTAAACGATATGTGCAAATTATTACATACTGGCTTAAAATAATTAATAGCGATAATATCATTTTGAAAACTGCTATGTACGCTTCGTTTGAATTACATGAAAATAACAATCAATGTTGGGCTTCTAAAGTACATGGAATATTAAATGAGTACGGGTTTTCTGATGTTTGGAACAACCCATTTCAATACGAAGCCAAATATTTTGTTAAACTTTTTAAACAAAGGATGATTGACTGCATGCTTTTTGCAAAAACTTTCTAGCGATATTTCAAACAGTCCATTGTTAAGTAATATATATGTACATTTGCATAACTCATTTGAAATGGCAAACTACCTGAAAATTCTCCATAACAGAACTTATAGAAATTGCATAGCAAGATTAAGATTATCGTCACATAAACTTCGGATTGAAACAGGTAGATATGGTGCTAATAGATTACCCCGAGAGGAACGCATATGTCAGCTTTGCGATAGTAATGAAATAGAGGATGAATTCCATTTTATATGTGTTTGTAATAGTTACTCTAATATACGTTCTCTTTACATTAAGCAATACTACTACAGAAGACCAAGTATGTTCAAATTGATTGAATTATTAAGTACTGAAAAGAAGTCTGAATTAATAGGTTTAGGTAAATATTGTTATTATGCTACAAAACATCGAATTGAACTACTAAATGCTCTGTAAATCAATATATAAATTTGTCTCTTTATATTTAAAAGTGATATTGTTATTTCTTGAAATAACTTGATAATATGTCTAGTATGAAACATTGTTAAATGGAATCTTATCACAGCATATGATTAAGTTTAAAATCCATTATTTTTATATCTTAAAGAATGTAAACGCTTTATAATAGATAAGCTCACTTTAGTACTAAATGGTGTTAACGTTCATTCTCCAAAAATATGCAAATTGAAAATTTGTGCTATAACTTTGTTCATGTACCATGATATTGTATTTGATTGTACTATATAAATATGTGTAATATGACTATGTACTGAATGTATACGTCAATAAATTATCTATCTATCTATCTATGAAATAAAGTGATTTCTGTTTCCTTATTTGTTGTTCGTATAATTGTATAAGTAATATTGAACAAAAATTAATAATGTGCTAATTGTTATAGTTAATAAGCTTTTATTACATTATAAACAACACGTTTCTACAGATATCCATTAAACTGATAATTTATCGAGATCGATATGCCCCAAGGTCATATTAAAATCGATTTCACACGCGACGTGTCATTCTTGATTTATCTATGACAAAATACAATAAACAGTCCAAAATATGTTATTTAAATGCTGACCATTTTGTAGAATCTGCTGACCAGTTAGATATATAGAGAAAAATATGTTTTGCCACGAAATTGTTACTCATTATGCAAATTTAATATATTTTATAAAATCATGTCGACATTTAATTAAGTAAAAACACTGCTGACCAATTTAATGTTAATTTAAATTGATTTAAGCCGTAAAACTCTTCTTATTCTATATGGTCAGCAAATTTAACGCTCTTTACATTCAGGCGAGAAAATGCTGACCAGTTAAACATATAGTAGAATCTGCTGACCAGTTAGATATATAGGGAAAACTGCTGAC
>NW_026855535.1:0-117578 GCF_026571515.1 Ruditapes philippinarum
TCTTTCCCTATTTACGACAGACGGACGAATAGCCATCGGGCCAATAAGCTCACAGAGATTAAAAGTCTATGTTAACATTCATTACATTTTACCTAGTATATAAAGCGAATATCGAAGTCTAAACTGTATCCGAAATCTGGGTATAAACTGTAACAAAATCGGATAAAAGTCGCTAGGTCTATGCTGTACCCCTGCACAAATCACCTCGTTCTATACTGTAACATTGGTTATTTTTTCAAACGCATTTAACGAACAGGAAAATAGGTTCAGCTGGTCATTTACTTTTATGAACGTTTCCTAACATAAAGGACTAACGTTTTGCAGATTTACTTTTCTAGGCATGCATAAATAATGTCGAAATTGGAGAAAAAAGCATTGGTCTCTCGATTCAAATTTTTAAACGGTCAAATATGCATGTATATGAGACAATATAGAGATAAATCTGCGGTGCAGGGTCTGAAGAAATATATAAGTAGATACCGGATTCTGTTCCTTACAAGCAAAGCACAAAAACATCTTTGAGAAACTTACCAACTTGTAGTATTGACCTGAATAAAAATCACCTACCTGTCCCCCCAACAAATAATCCTCCATCTTGAAAATTCTATACTGTAACCGCAAAACGCGATACTGTAACACGTTCCCTACGGTGGATACTGGGCGATTTTATCAATTTCTTTTTAAAAGGCACATGATGCCCCAGATATCCATATCAAATGTGTTTAAACTCTTTAGAAATTTGAAACATACGTTAAATAATGTTTAATAATGGTTAAGAGCATGTAAGATGTTTAAAGTTACATTAAATAAATATGTTTAAATATTTTTGCCGTCGGCCTAAAAACCAAGCATTCTACAGTTTCATTAACCTTTTTAACAGTATTATTAATGAAATTTCGCTATTTGTTTTTTTATGAAATTTATTTAATGTAACTTTAACAGCTGTAGAAATGTAGCAAATAGACCTGAATGTACATCAATGTTTCGTAAAGGTACAAGAATTTAAACAAAGTGGTATTTTCACTTCAATACAAAATACGAATTAACTATAATTCATTGTAATTATACCGTTAACTAACAATGCAAAATGTGTATAAGATAGTTCATCTAAATGGCAAACTGGTATTCTATGGAAACTGTAGCAATATATCAATTGTTTTTCTAAATTAAAAGAAGCATTCTTGAGACACATTAGGCCTAAAAATAAGGCGCGCAATTGACGCTGTAGAAATATGAATGATTATCAGTATCAAAGGTATAAAGCTTTACCTGATGATATATTTGATAAGATTTAAGAAAAGCCGATTCTCGAGAGAGTTTTTGAATAGAACTGCTATGTTATTTAGCACTCGAATATTGTAAGTACAAAGTACAAAGAGAACAAAAAATTATGCCGTTTTTATTTGTATGGGTCGTCAGACCAAACAAATAATGGTAGCGAAATTTCAGACTCTAATGCTGTTAATTGCAAGTGCCGAAAGTAGTCCGTTTTTTGAAGCAGTTACTTCCCTTTATATGTAACACTTAGGCCGAAAATTTAGGGGAGATAATAATAATAATAATAATAATTACCACATTTCTATAGCGCCCTTCTCAAAAAATAAAATGTTCAAAGGCGCTTTACAATGGAATTATATACATTTACAATGACTTTATAAACAAACAAAAAAGTAATAAAAATAATAACACACATTTATGTATACATTTACAAAGTATAAAATATATCCCATGATTAATCTAAAAATCTAAAAACTCAGTCGATCAAATAAAAAAAATGTATATGAAGAATTATCTAAGACTTGAAAATAAAATAAAGAGAAACGTTAAAACTATTAAAATTAAATAAAAAAAAAACACAAATCAAGATAAGACAACTGAAATCTAAATCCAATTTGATGAAAACAGTAATTATTAATGGAAATGTGAATTCAAAAATATACTTTTATATTTCAAATGTGTACCCAGATATCTCATAAACAAAAGACAGCACGCCAATTCATAGTGATGACAAATACAGCACAGTTAGTTACTAATAATTTTCTGGAAAAAATGTGTTTTTAAAGATTTCTTAAAACATCTACTGTTTTTGAGTCTCTGATACTGTCTGGGAGAGCATTCCACAGTTTAGGTGCCACCGAAGAAAGAAACTGCGTTCAACCATATCTTACAGTCCTACTTTTGGCAACAACAAGTTGCTTTGAGGAGTTCTTTTGATCTTAAGTTTCTTGTTGGTTGATATAGCGCCAGTAAATGTTTAAGGTAAATTGGTGACTGGTCGTGTAGGGCTTTATAAGTTTTGCAATAAGGATTTTAAAAATCTACTCGATAAACTACAGGAATCCCAGTGTAGTTTCTTCAATACTGGAGTGATATGTTCAAATCTGATGTTCCTGTGATGATGCGGGCAGCAGTGTTTTGAAAATGTTGTAGTTTATTCAATGTCGTTTTAGGTACACCATATAAAAGTGCATTACAATAATCCATGCGTTGAGGTGACTAAAGAATTCACTAAAGATTTTGTTGCATCAGATTTTTATTTAGGTATTTCCTTATATGACCAATTCTGGCGTAGTTGTCCATAACAAGATCTACAAACTGAGTTAATGTGCTTTTTCCAGGGTCATGTTGTTGTCCAATACAGCACCAAAGATTTCTTACACTATTTGATGGTTTTATGTTGTTTTCATCTCCGATAGTCACAGTTATGGTTCAACATGCCTGTTGGTTTTCTCTGAGATGTAAATATAAATTACTTCTGTCTTGTCAGCATTAATTTTTTAAACATATTATTGTTCATCCATGTTACTATTCCGCAAGACAGCTTTGAACTCGATCTAAAGAGTCATTCCTAGAGACTGGAACAGTTGGTTTAAAGGAGAGGTACAGTTGTCCATCGTCTGCATAATAATGGTATTCCAATCCATGTTCTTACATTATTGCACCAACAGGTTTAGTGTACATAGTAAAAATTTTGGTCCCCAGAACGGATCCTTGAGGCACACTGTAGCTCAATTTGACAGGGTTTGACATTTCACCCATTTATTGTGACAGTCTGGTGTCGATCACTTAGATATGAACGTATCCATTCTAACGGTTTTCCAGAAATGCCAAAGTTGGTGTTAAGGCGCTGTAGAAAGTGTAATGTGGTCGATTGTATCGAATGCAGCTGAATAAGTCCAGCATAACTAACATTGTAAACATCGTTGTTGTCTAGTGAATTCAATATATCATTTTTGAACTTTTATTAGTGGCTGTTTCAGTTGAATGGAATTTTCTATAGGCAGATTGATGGGGATCGTGAAGCTCGTTTGCTGTTAAATATCCTTCCAAGACGAGAGTCAACTATTTTCTCAATAATTTTAGACACGTATGGCAGATTTGAAAACAGGTCTGTAATTCTTTAGAATGTTGGTGTCTAAATCTGGCTTCTTGATGAGCGGTCTGATCAGGGAACTTTTGAATGATTTCGGAACATATGAACGATCTAATGAATAGTTAATCAGTTTTGTCAATGACGGGACCAATTCGTCCAAACATTCTTTTAACAGCCATGTTGGTAGCACATCTAGTTCACACGATTTACTTTGTGATTTTGATATAACTTTTCTCAGTTCATTTTCAGTTACAGGTGTAAATTCAACTAGCTCATCTATTTCACTATTCATACACTCTTGTGTGAGATCACTGCGTAAATAAGGTCACATGACAGGCGGATTAATTTTCAAGCAAAATAATTCCCGAATGATCGAAGATTTCTTATATTATTTTATTCTTTATAGATATGCATGCTTATATAGTAAGCGCCATGATTATTTACACAAGTGTACACAACAGTTAGCGTCGTTACAAGCCCTAACTAGAATAATATGGTTTTCTTCAGGCCGTTAACATGATAATCCACCGAGGGGTTTGCGCGCTCGCTAAGGAGCGAGAGGTCTGGAGTTCAAATCCCAGTTAAGGCAAATCTTTTTTTTTTCAAATTTTTTATGTTTAATAAACATAGGATCGAATATCAGTGTTGCAATTAGTTTTAAAGCTAATCTACTACAATTAAAACGCTGGCAAGCATTGGTGGCACTATACAAAAAATTAATTGTTCTATAATCTCACAACCTTCACCTTTCTGACATTCTGAGACCCAATCAAATTCAGCGCATTCTGTGCTTTGATTACAAATATGTATTTAACCATTTATCAATGGACATTCGCCATTAAGGCCATATAAAAACATAATTATGACTTTCATATAAGCGTTTTCGAGTTATTCAATCCAACATATATCAGATATATAATTTTACACACTTTTATCGATTGGAAGAGAAAGATATACGCTTATCATTCGTATCATTTAATTACTAGATAGATGTGTAACGCTTCGTGGTTCTTTAGGCGAGGCTTTATCGTTTTGCACCTGTATCAAGTTTCCAGTTCACTTTCTGGTTAGAATTGTTTCCTGAGACGTTCATATCCTTCTTTATTCTTACACTTACTTCTTATTGTTTTCAGTAACTTCACTCTGTTGAGGTCTTTCCTTAACATTGACATCGACCGTTCTCTGACCTCCCGAGGCGGTCGATCCTAGTTTCCCGATACACTTTCTTGGAATCCTGCTGACTAAGAGATTCCTTTTGATCCTTCTTAAAAAATTCGAGTATTCTACCTGGCGTCTGTTTGAACTCCAGCTATTACAAGTCAAGTTTCCAAGTCTTGGCGACTTGTTATAACGCTCTAGGTTAAAGACACGCCCACTCTTGTAGTCAATTCTAATGTTTTTCACGTTCCGTTTGTCTTAAACACTCTTCTTGTATGGCAGCTGTTATCGCATCCTGTAAGGTTTTGGGTCTCAGTTCTTTTCACAGACAACCTATAGTCAGCTGAAATCATGACAGTTTTCAAAGAAAAGTACTCAACGACAGTTCTTACAACTATTCCTAAGCAATCTAGATAAGCTTTTTCTAAAGAAGATCCTCATAGATTTGCCAAATTCTCTGTATGTTCTCATTTTTCTGAGCTTTCTTCTTAACCTAGCATCAGCTATATAACTTTCTTTCATATTTACTATGCCAAATCTCTGTTCCATCCTTGAGAACAGCAAATCAAAATCACTTTGCACGCTTGACAGTAATCAGTAATGCGAATGCTTTTCCGCCTGACCACGCAAAGAACACAGAAAAGTTCTCCTTGACTCTTCTTTGGACCAGTTATTAAAAAATGGTCAAATCATCGAAGTACCTTCTAAAAATAAAATCGTGCCACAACGTCACTTCCAGTTCCACTGAATGTTCTACGACACACGGAAAATCACGGGATGGGGACTTTGCAGATAATACTGCCTATTTTTTACAAAGTTGTGCACATTAGAGGTCCCAACACTTGGTACTTCATGGTGTTCTGTACTAGATGATTGTCCAGTTGTTCTACTCGAACGCTGGAGGGCATAGTCATAACAGAAAAACAACACAGACGAAACCAGAAAATGAGCACTAGATACGGCAAATATTCATTGATAGAAAATATAACCGTTTCCAAAGCATATATACGTATTTTCAGAATTCCACTTCTATAATGCTGAAATATTATGGCCACCAGAACGACTGCTATCCAGAATACTAGAAACTTTATCCATCTTCTCTTTGGTTTGTTTGTAAAAAACGGAAACACTGTCCTTTTCACTCCAAATGGGCGACAATGTATTGACATCGCTGTCAAAATTAGGCGGAAAAAATACTTGGCTGATTCCGGAATCACTAGTTGAAGCACATGGCTCCTTATCCTTTGAATCCATCAGATCCTTCATCGGAGTCGAGCATGCAGTCGGAGAGTTGATAGTTGGTTCTTTATCCACACCCTGATTAGTCTGTTTTGAAACATTTTCCAAGGCGGACATTCTGGCCATAAATGTTCACCGTTGTCCCAAAAACAAAAGACTTTGAAGAACTCACAACGTAGATTGTTTTAGGAATACAATAATCCACATAGGAATTGTATCCCACTGCTGCCACCAGTATAACGCTTCGTGGTTCTCTGGGCGAGGATTTATCAGAACTCAAAAAATACTAACTCTTCTGTGTAAAATAAATGTATTATTCCACCAAATATCAAGTATTCCATACAATTACAGCAAACCAAAATAACATCTATACTGAATGAACTCTTGAAAACACACTACTCCCTTACACTGATCATAACATCTCTTTATATAGGTAAATGCTATTCCTCTTAGTCCAAATAAACCCTTACTTTCTATAAATCTATACAGTCCTAATAAGTCTATATGTCCAATCAAAATTCGTCACAGATGATTTATTTTAATCGAAATATTGTGAATAATTATTTCACATTATGTGTGTTTCATACAAAAATACCCTCCTATATACATATAAACTGCTGAATGTTCAGCGCACCGTTGAATCAAGACTTCACTTTAAATAAATAAGTAGCAACACAAATATAGCAAAAATAAAGTACACGAAATTTTGGGTGCCAGCTAGCTATGCAAATGATATTGTAGATAAAATTGAGGAGACGCCTTGGTCGGCACGTTACGTATGCGAACACGGAAATGTATCACGGACCGACCGTTTGCGTAATGCTAGATCAGAAAGAAAAAATAATTTTTCACTTCGATAGAATACTACTTAACATCAACAAAGCCCATATTGACTGCGATCGGACAAAAAAATGCGACTCATCACAGAGCTGACACTTTCGCAAACATGAACGTTTTTCAATTTCTATGTCGTCACTACAAAGAAACTGTAATCTGGACTAAAAATATTGTATTTTTCTTCTTTTTGCTTAGTAGCGCATACTCGAATTGTTACAATCATAAGAAATGTGTGTCTTTCATGTCACTTAAATGCATGTACATTGAATGAACAAAACGGAATACAAAAAATATAAGAAAAATGAATCTAAGTACAAAATTATGGAACCGATTCAGTTGCCCTGCGACTGGTAAGTTAGAGACCCCCCCCCCCCCCCGCCCCTAAAAACAGTATCACGTACACCCAGGCCATCGTTTGCTTGTCCGATCATCGTACAGTGTACAGCATAAAAGCAGCATTTTCAAGATTATCCTAGAAGAAAGTGGTCGAAACTTGCTATTGCATCTTTTCTGTTCGAAATCTGCTGTACACATATTGTAGTATTTTCTGTCTGAAGTTTGCTGTACTCATGCTTATGTTTTTACTTGAATTTGATTTGCAAATCATTTTTTAATTAGACGCTTGCATTTAAGTTGAGTCTATTGATTTGTTGGATGGTTCTTGTCTTGTAGTATGTTTTAATTGACGTAATTTTTATTATAATGGTTATTTTCAAAGTGGTTATTCTGAACATCCAAAGAGCGTGAAAACAAGCTAACATGTCTTCCATTACATTTAAGAAAATAAAGTTTGTTTTCCGAAATGTAACTAAGAAACTAAATTGTTTGTATTTGAATATTGACTGTGCAATGATACTTTTGTTTTTTGTTTGTTTTTGGGTTTTACGTCACAAAGATACAGTAACATAAGATGTTTTATACCACGTGTAGTTTCAAAATAGCACAGAACTTTGTGTAAAATCTATGATTATCGTCCGTAGCCTTGTTGTATATAATTTGCTTCAGACTTTGTAAAACTTGCATGAAAATTGCAATTTCATTGAATGATGATTGTTTGATAATCGATGCATGTACTATAGGCATATTTTTATCCACAGGAATTAGTATATAAGTAATAAATAGTATATATAAGTATCAAATTGGACTTAAGAATTTGCCGTAATCACTTAAATCTGCTGTGAAAATTTTAAGCGTAGTTTAAATTACCATTCATCCTAGTTATGCTGTAAAGTACATAATATACATGAATAATACATGAATCTCTAAATCCTCCTCAAACTACTACAATGTGTATACATAATGTATATATATATCCCATTTTATAAATTTCGCAGTAAAAACGTTTCAGCTGGGTTATCTAAAGAACGCTATATTAATGTTTTTAATCCAAAACTTAATACTATATATCATGACTTTACTATTTTTAGATTATGCGTACACATGTGTACACAAAAACGTCGTCGTTACTATGCGACGACGTCACATTTGCCCTGATGATCATATGAGGAACCGGTTGGCAATTTGAATTTAATAATAAGTTAACTCATGGACTGTGTTTTTTGTTGTATATATATATATCACGTGACGGTTTAAACAAATGACAATATAATTGTCCTATATACATATAAAAATTCATATATCCCTACATAGCCTTAATCGTTCAATAGTAGATTGCATTAAGATTTTTGCCACAAAATATTTCATAACAATTACATACGTGTCAATGCTTGTGATTAAATGTATTGTAACTCAGTTAAAAAGGCAAGAGTAGGGATATATCTGCCACCATATCATGAAATATCTCTATGTTCGTTTCTTTTATATATCATCTTTGCTATATAACCACAAAATAGTTTTACCACAAAATAGATTTTACTTATTACAAAATATGAGTAACAAGATCGACAAGGAAAGGCGGCGTTCAATGAACACATCCCCCACCCGACCCAGCAACAAGCGCCAGCGGCAAGGAGCCCAGGAGGACCCCAAAGAAAAATAGGATAAGGCAGAGAACGGGCAGGTAAACCACTACATAAGAATAAATAATAAGTAACTGATAAGGAACTAAAAGAAAACAAATAAATGATTTAATATTAGGCCCGTAAGATGTTGCATTCGGTACGTCTCCATCCAAATGAGGATAATTTACTATGCTAAAATCAAAGTGATCTCCTTTATCATAGATTTTCGTGTGAATCGAATTGTTTTTGATAGTGATATGAAGATCCGAAAATGATGTAGTTAAATTTCAAGAATTAGTTTTATTAAGTTGTAGCTCCGTAGGATAAATATTAGACACCATTTGATAAAAAAATTGTCTAAATTAAAAATGTCATCTTGAAGGTACGAATAAGAAATTATAATTTATTTGAACCCATACAATACAAACATTTTCACAAATTGACACAGAAAAATATAGGAATTCCTTGTAACAATAATGACGGCGGTCTTGAAATTTGTAAAATGTCAAAAATTCAGGAAAATTTTAAGAGCCATTAGGATAAGGCATAGAACGGGCAGGCAAACCACTACATAAGAATAAATAATTAGTAACTGATAAGGAACTAAAAGAAAACAAATAAATGATTTAATATTAGGCCCGTAAGATGTTGCATGCGGTACGTCTCCATCCAAATGAGGATAATTTACTATACTAAAATCAAAGTGATCTCTTTTATCATAGATTTTCGTGTGAATCGAATTGTTTTTGATAGTGATATGAAGATCCAAACATGATGTAGTTAAATTTCAAGAATTCGTTTTATTAAGTTGTAGCTCCCTAGGATAAATATAAGACACCATTTGATAAAAAAATTGTCTAAATTAAAAATGTCATCTCGTACATGTAGGTACGAATAAGAAATTATAATATATTTGAACCCATACAATACAAACATTTTCACAAATTGACACAGAAAAATATAGGAATTCCTTGTAACAATAATGACGGCGGTCTAAAAAATTTTAAAATGTCCAAAATTCAGGAAAATTTTAAAAGCCATAAAATTATGCAATCTGATACTTATTATTTATTTGTATTTTAACCAAAAAAAAGAGATTTTTTTAGAAAATGATTATGATGATACTATGAAAATAACCCTGCTATTTATTTTTTGCAATATTCCCATGTAATTTGTATAGAAAAAACGTCACCTAGTTCTCTCCCCTGATTAAAATCAATGATAAATTGCTCTCGGAGTAATAATTCGTATCGGTGAAGTGTTGGTTCTGTATAATAGAAAAATTAACACATGTCTCTCAGGGTAAAATTTTTATAAAAGATATTTGGAATATGTTTGTTTTGTACCATCAAAATTCATTTGCACAAGAAATCCTTATATTTCAGTACCAACATTTATTTATTTTAAAATATGTTTGGGGCTTTGAAAGAAAATAAGGAATAAATGCTAGTTTTATAGGATTTAAAGGCACGCGAAACATGTTGTCCGAATAGTGAGTATACCTCATCTATATGTAAATGCTTTGAAAACCCATGATTTTCATATCTTGTCATGCACGAATGTACTGAGTAGAAGTAAAATCGCGTAAAATATATATGCTGTTACCAAAAATATACACTTATCGTGTATAACTTAAGAGAAAAAGAAAAATCATTCATGCAGAACATTGTCGATATCTTCCGTATGAACTGTCGTAGTATGGTCGTGTTAGGTATCAAACGAAATGTTTTTGTACGTTCTATCGAGCGCTTATTATCAATTGTACTTAAAATAACTCGTTCGTAAAAACACATTGTTTTGTCAAGAGCCGAGTTCCAGTCACTCAATAGACGCAAACAAGCTCAACGCGTCGCATTAATGGTTGCGCCACATGTACTAATGGTTACGTCACACGACTAAAATATAACGTCATCAGTGATTTTATTGCAAAATGACACACACACTTTCTGTCCTTCTATGTTCAATTGCGAAAATGTGGGTCGTGTTAGAATTTGCTTTTCAACCGTGAATTATATCTCTTTGAAAGATATGTTTAAACGATATGAATCAGCATCTGGTGTTTTTAATATACTTTTTGATGTTATCCTGCTCACAATGTGTCTACTTATTTCCATCAATATTAATAGTCAAGATATATTAGTAACATCTGTTCAAAAATGAATATAATGTTTTTGAAATAAAATCAACATTTTTTACTGTATTTATATTTCATATGTTAAAATAAAACAAATGTAAGATAATAAGCGGATTCTCTTCACTTTCACGACTTGATAGGGAAACTTGGTGGAGTCACATTTAAACTAGCCTACAAGTTAAAGTCACTTAAAACTTTGGAGAAATATTCAAAACAACAATAAGATCGGGTCGGGATAACATACAAATATATAAATGCTAGCCGTGCGCCTTACATAAACGACTTAATAAGATATTTCTTTGATACTTACATCATTTTGTCAAAGAATGTTTCTATATATTTACATCGGATTTAAAAAAACTGTTGTAAAAATTTTAAAAGACCATCTTGAACTCACTTCAACTGGAAAACGCTACGATTTTATTAAATAGAATAATAAAAATGTATTGTGATTTCATTGCTACAATATGTCTAAAGATTAGTCAATAAAAACTGCCCAGTTAGGGCGACAAAACCAGGTAGATTTAATGTACTTTTATACAAGACAATATATATGCTATGATATATAATATCCATGTGCTACCATTAAAATAGAATACAATATGATAGTCGATAATTTCAACGCTATACACAACTAAAGTACATTTTGCCATTCAGATTAAAAGGTCATGTATTAGCCCTCAGACTGTTGCAAATAAAAAAATATACAAAATAAGGCGTAGTTAACATCAAAGTTACTGCAACCCTTAATTTCTGCAACAAGTTGATACTTCCTTAAGTTGAAAATTCTCCTAACTTGAACCTGTTTGTGCGGTTGCATAATTGGTAGTATTCTTTTGTTATATTTTCCTTTTGAATTTCTTGTGATTCAAAACTTTCTTGCACGGATACTTGGATGAAGCTATTCAGCTGGTTAACGAACGGTCAGTGACATCATTTATGTCTCCTGACTGTTATATACAGTGATTACTTTTTTCACACCATTTCACAAAAAAACAAGTGTTTGGTGTCTAAATAGGGCCTTTTTCTAGGTGAGGCCTCAAAAAGGGAGTGAAAAAGGCGTTTGAAGACGTGAATATGAAGTAGTGGGTTAAGACGTGAAAATTTGTGTCATACAGTTTGCTAACATTTGTATAAAACATACAAGACAAAGATAATTCAATATCATTTATTTTTTCACTGTGTAGATGCTGCGTTTTCGTTTCCTTTCAAATCTTCTTTTTATTTTTCTAATTTTATTTTCAAATACTTTCAATGAATTTAGTTGTACATGTGCATACTTTACATAAATGTTCAATCCAGAAATAATGGCAAAAAAGTTTAATAAATTATAGACTTAACACTTTTGTAAAAACAACATGAAGAGTTTGAACATGATGTTTTATCTATTTTACGGGGTTGCAATACAATTGACAGCAGCCATTTTGTACAACAGATGGCAGTCTTGAGTCTTGACTTGTATATTGGATATTAACAGTTAAACCATCCCACGTTATACATCTGTTTTGAGGAATTAAACAAAAGGTAAGATTTTTCTAGCATAATAACACTAACACTATGTAACCTTTGTTTTAAGTAAATTATCGCAAGTAAATTGTATCTACTTCGACGAATTTCATCAATATTAAGCTCACATTTTTATTTAAGTCTTTTTAAACTTCATTGTTGTCAATTTTATAATGGGAACTATTGCATTGTTTAAAGAATTATTTCAGTTAAAAAATTATCTCAACTTTTAAAATACATGTCGATCTAATTATTTAGCGTTAGGCATAATACAAGGCTTAGTTACATGATGCGCCGACTAAAGTTTGCAGGGAGTCATTTTGTGCAATTTAATGCTACGATTCTGATCACGTCAAGACTCAAAAGGGATATTAGCAAATATACATCTTTAAAAAATTATCTAATAAAATGACTTTTATGGTATCAATGTCACAATATGTTTACATAAAGACTATTCGTCACATCGGTATACCTGCCTGTTTGTAAGTTCTGCTTTAAATTGTTGCACACAGCTACGACTAACGTGATGCACTTTTTAATTACAGAGGACATTCCCTGGTGTTAAATTTCACTTTTGATTAATTAAATACTTCCAAAATATGTCTTGCACAATAACCGGTCATGTATTTTCTGTGTTTTTTCCATTAGTTTGGTCAAAAGTACTCCTGAATTTGTGTGATTTGAGGTAAAAATGGCTCGAGTATTCGGTGTTGCTTTCCTCGTCATCTTGGTATGTTCATTACAGTTTCCCATGTACATAAGATTTTAATAAGTACAATATAAATTAAATTAAAACATTCAACAATATTTTGTATGCTTGTCAGTATAATGTTCTATAATTACATGAAAACTAAAATTTAACCGTCAATATACACAAAGTATTATAGGTATAGCGACTCTCATTGTTCAAACGCTTGAATTTACGTTGCACAGTATAATACCCCGTATATCAGGCCATTTTTGCGTACGGCAAATTATGCCATTCTTGCAGATATCTAATTCAAGTAAATCTTATTCATACATCGATTTATTTATCTATTTTGTTGTGTTTTGTTTTCGCTGTTTTTCTGCTGACAAAAAGAAACCTTTTGTCAGAGATCTATTGGCTCCACAAGTAAAACAATAAATTCTAAACTACCATGCATATCAAATATTTATCTATAATTAACACAATGTAAAAATCATACGACTACACTGGGAAGTAAATCTCAAACAGAAAATAAAGTTCAAGAAACCCTGCAAAGCCCTTGAATAAATTTTGAGGCAAATTTAGTGAATCTATTTTTCGCGATATCCATTTCAAAAATTAAATGCTCTCGAAAAAAATGCATTCTATACGATACATTATTTATAAAAAATGTTTATTTTTCCAACACGAACTTACGTATTTATTCCTAAGGGCATATTTGCTTTCATATTTAAGGCTGTACGCCAAGAAATTCAATATTTAGGAAAATGTATTAAGATCTTAAGAAAAGTAAAAAAATCAATGTTTTACTAATAATTTGCATGTTTCTGTGCGATTAATGACTGATTTTGCCGTATCAATCACTATAATTCTACTGCGTTACTAACGTAGTAAGAGGTATTCATGTATATTCCGATCTCTTTTTGGTAATTTACGTGGATTGTAAGTGCCGTTTGCAATGTGTAAATTATTTTCTTTGTTCACTTTACAATATTTTACTTTTTAATACATTTAAAAAAAATCATGAAAATTAGCATGAATCTGGAGGCATGCTGCTTTAATACCAAATGAATTTCGTAAAATATGATTGTAATTTTACATTCTGATGGTAATTTACTTTTTTTCAGACAATTATTCAAAAGGTGAATGCAGTCCCAACAAGTCCCTGCAAGGACAAAGGTCCTTTTGATGTAAGCTGACATATGAATTATAAATGATTTTAGTACATACTTTGTGATTCTTGGACCGAAAACCATTTTCTTTAATAAAACTTTTATGTTTGCATGATGCACATTCATAACAGATAGAAATACTCCTTATGGGGATACGTTCATTGAATGCAACCTTTCCAATGTTTAATTTTTTTTATATTTAATTAGTCCATATAATTAATATCAGTTCACTGAAATTTCAATCCAACTACACGTTACCCTTCTAACACAAGAGACCAGATACATAACATGTTTTATAATCTCCTGTGTGTCCTAAATGCATATTTAAAATGTTATTCTGTAAGCGAATGTATTTTGTTATGTCTATAACATTTTCCACGAACGCCGACTACGCCCTTTCCTGAGCACTCTCAATCCCAGCATTATAAAAGGAGAATTTTATCCTTGCCAACATGAAGAAGTCCAAAGATAAATCAACTTTACACTTAACCCGTTGGAACCAAAATAAATGAGCATTCGCCACCAGTAAAGAGCCAGGCCATCCTATAACTTTTGCAGTTTGACCTGTCTCTTTATTGTAAGAAGCTCAGTTTTTGTAATCCCATCTAGGATTGTTTCAAATACAAAGCAAGGATAATCATTTTTTACAAATTTAATTCGATAGTTTAAAGTTGTGTTATAAACATGACAAATTTCATCTGGGTAACTTCACTACATTTTCAGGACTGTGGAAACGGACGTGTTTGTTGGTGTGCAGATTTTAATGTAAACAACCTTTCAAATCCGGGAGGACTTCCTCGCTGCAACAATTTAGTCTGCAGAAGTAAGTGAAAATTTTACGGTTTGTCAACCAACAGCCTACACGTGAAATGAATTTAATGACGCCAAAGAATACTAGCAAATATTGTGAACAAAACTTTAACGTTTTAACATATTTTTAATACGGAAAGGACAAAACTACATAAACACTTTTCATTGTTTACGTAAATGTCATAGATTTTGAATTCGGAGATTTAATTGTTATCTAGTTTCATTTGTTTAATATGTAAGTTTATTTTATTTGTATTATCTATATAATTTTAGACCTTGATTGTCAACTCTTCACGGGTGTACCTGGTCAACCCAAAATGGTGGAAGGTGAAGTCGTGTCTTGCAGCACTGATGAAGACTGTGGAAATAATTTCGTGTGCATGTTTGAGGGATTTTGCTGTCGTCAGCCAACAGGAAAACATTCATCCGGCTAATTATCTATTTTGAAAAGCAACTTTTCCTCGGCATTGCCAATGAACTGACATACTGAATGCAAAATAAAACAATGAACAAGCTGAATAAAATAAATAATATACAAGCATAGTTTTGAAATTTGTTGTTTAAATTTTTTAACTTGTTTAAAAGCTATATATAAGGGTTAACCTATTAGGATTCTGTGTTTAGTGTAAATTATGTGTCAGACTGCTGTAATGATTTTTTCATAGGCTTCGTAAAAATAAATCATTTTGTAAAACCTCACATGATTTTGATGAATTATTTCAATTAAACCAAGCCAGCAGCATTTTAAATTATAACAAGAGCTGTCGGTAGGACAGCAAGGCTCGACTATTCTTAGTGCTTGATAGTAAAAAAAATGCTTGATACAGTTACCTCCTCCTGTTTACAGGTTGGGGTCATGATGGTGAACAAGTGTGCAAAGTTTCAAAGCCATGTGTCAATGAATTTTGAAAATATTTGAACTATTACAAAAACTTTAACGTAAATTCTAAGTCGAAAAAGGGGCATAATTCTGTCAAAATGCTTGATAGAGTTACCTCCCCCTGTTTACAGGTTGGGGTCATGATGTTGAACAAGTGTGCAAAGTTTCAAAGCCATATGTCAATGGACTTGGAAAATATTTGAACTATTGCAAAAAGTTTAACGTAAATTCTAAGTCGAAAAAGGGGCATAATTCTGTCAAAATGCTTGATAGAGTTACCTCCTCCTGTCTACAGGTTAGGGTCATGAAGGTGATCAAGTGTGCAAAGTTTCAAAGCCATATGTCAATGGACTATTTGAACTATTACAAAAACTTTAGCATAAGTGGTTACGCCGACGCCGCGCCGACGCTCGGGTGATTGCAATAGCTCTACTTATTCTTATCGAATAGTCGAGCTAAAAATGTGGGCGTTCTTTTCTCTATTTTACCGTATATTATAATAAATAGCTCCTAAACATTGAGTATTCGTGCTTAAGATGTGATTTCTAGGAGAATGATATCTTACACATAAAATGATTTTGTTATTCCGAACCGCAAAATCCAACAAAGAGGATTCCCACCTCCAAGACAACAACAACCTTTCCCTTCTCTGATCACAGGACGTCTTATACTTTTGGAAAAATAAATATCGAAACAAGAAGTTATCTAAAAGACTTAAGAAACAGTTTTATTTCGTGAGCTCCATCGACCTTCCGTAAGCTAGCTAATTAGTTTCTAAAAATGATAGAACCACTGTCGGGATTCGAACACACAGTGATGAGATGCAAATTGTTTGCAGTCAACCTACTTAACCATTCGACCATATACATCAACTAAGTATCTTTAAATTTCTTCTTGCTTTTCAAATTTTTTTTCTCCAACTATTTACTAGTATGGTCCTTAATACAATCCTAAAATATTTGTTTGTTTGTTTTTTAGTTTCATTTTACGCCTTTTCCAAACGGTTTTTCAGTCATATAGGCAGGTAGTTTCCCAACAATCACACCAGTACTAGATTACCAATCCTAAAATAAATCATAAACTAAAACAAATAGATAAATATAGATTTGACATATCAAAGTCCGTTCTAGAAAGGCATATTTGAAGAATTATTGTTACGTTTGCCTGTAAATGATACATACGATTACCTAATACAATGTAATGCAGGAAGCATTTGTGTGTAAAATTTAATGACAATTGTCGAACACAATTAAGAAAATAAGTGCCGAGCGAAAACATTTGTCGAAATGTTATCCAAGACAACATGTTAGATAGTTTTAGCTTAACTAAATTAAATTTGAATTTGACTGCAAGCAATTTTAGTGATTTGCCTTCAAAATGATAATCAAAAATGGCAATAATGCTTATATCAGGTCCCGTTAAGTTAAACCTGAAATGTGAGTAACCAATGTATAGCATGGCTTCTTAATCTGAAAAAGATATATAAAATGAACTAAGACTACATAAATTCATCTTAAACTCATCGCCAACTGAAAAAAAGATACTCGGTAAAAGTAAAACTGGTTAACTTGCATATATTAGATTTTCATATAGAAGCCATTCTGCCTGAAAAAAAAACAACATACAAAGTGTAACTTCATTATGTTGATCCTGTTCATATATATTACTAATGTACGTAGTAAGACTACATTGACACATATCTGATGTAAATATATAATGTAATTTATCCTTAGAAAGACTGCATACCTCACTTCAAATGTCCCTTTATTTGTTTTCCAATTTTATAAGAAATGACCCTTAAAAATACCTTCAAATTGAGTTTCTTTGTGATTTTATAAGGAGAATAAATATGCCCTAGGCTGAAAAACGACCCCTTTCACTGAAATATTTTACTGATAATAGTCTTTCGGCCAAAGGCCCTCTAAAATCAGTTTGACTAACTGTAAAAATGAAGAAAAGGGAAGAACTTAGTAAAAGAAACTGAAATATGGGGATTTCCTTGGTCATTCTAAAATAAAATGTAAAATCGTAAAAGACACCAAAAAATCCGAACTTGTCAGGTTCTCAGTTTATGATGAGTTCAAAAAATGTCCAATATGATCATCGATGTGTTCAGTTGATATGACGTTTATTATCATATCTAATTAATCTAACCAATCGACAATCTGCATTTGTACCTCATGACCGTCCAATTTATTCCCGTATCGGATCCAAAAATACATCATTATCATATTGGACGGTTGTGTACATGTGCACTAATCGACCCTGCATATATTTTGATGTGACGTCATTTGCGTTGTTTAAACATAGCGTTTAGACGCGCTAAATGTTAGCATTTTATTATTATGTGTTTCTTGAGATAAGGGGAGACAATGTGATATTTTTCGGATTTACTGTAATATAATTATGTTGTTTAAAGGACAGATATCAATGATAATGTAAGTTGTTAAACAAAATAATAAAGAGAAAAACAAAATCCATAAAGAAAGCCCAACACGACAAAATTGAAAGAGTTGCAGGCTCGGTTTGATTGAGCCTGTTCATGGACGGTACTGGAAAGTGCAAGTTACCGTCCACAGCCCCTAGCATCGGCTTAAGCAGAATTCAACATTTAAACACTAAAATGGTGAAATTTTGAATTTAAAAACATCCACAGATGTGTTCATACGGCGGTTTTCATGGAACTTTCAATGTGACACAGTAGTGTCATTCCATGAAAAGCGGCGTATGGTCCCCAAGTAAAATAAACAAAACATATAACAAGAAAAATATTACATACATTCGGATGTAATGTTGCTGCGATGGCAAACAAGTTTTTGTAATAGTTAAACTATTTTGTGGTTATGTAGCAAAGGTGATATAAAAAAGAAACGAACATGTAAATAGAGATATTTCATGGTATGGAATTATCAAAACTGTAAAAGTTTATGGCAGCATATCAATTTTATAGATCCCTACTTTAGCCTTTTATTTGAATTACAATACATTTTATCTCAAAAGATTGATTGACACGTGATCAAATGTTATGAAATATTTGCGGTTAAATTCTTATTGCTATCTATAATTAAAAATATTAGGGCCATGTAGGGATATATGAATTTTAAATGTATGTAGAAAAAATTTCTCATTTGTTTAGACCGTCACGTGATATATATACATATTATAGATATATATACTTATTATACATACACATTATTGGGGTTTGTGGAGGATGTGGAGATTCATGAATTATGTATACGTACTTTAAAGCATAACTAGAATGAATAGGTATTGAAACTATGCTGAAAAAGTTCACCAATCAAAATAATATGAGCAAACTTGATTCAAGGCTACCCAACAATGCTACAGACAAAGTTTAGTGATCATCCATCAATTATTTCTATAGAAATATAGATATTACATTTAAAGGTATTTCTTTAAGCTTAAAGCGTCCCAAAAGGGGCCAATCAATTTCATATGAGCAAAACTTGATAAAAGAATGCTGCAGACAAAGTTTGGTGATCATCCATCAGTTAGTTCTGTAGAAGAAGATATCTAAAGATTTTTTTTCTATTTTTAGCTATAGTGATCCCTAAAAAGGGCAAATCAAATTAATATGAGCAAACTTGATAAAACACTACCCAAGAATGCTACATACAATGTTTGGTGACCATCCATCAATAAGTTCTCTAGAAATAGACATTTATCGGGTTTTTTTATTATTAGCTTTAGCGGCCCCTAAAAGGGGCCAATCAAATTAATATGAGCAAACATGATAAAAGACTACCAAAGAATGCTTCAGACAAAGTTTGGTGATAATCCATCTGTAGGAGAAGATGTTTAAAGGTTTTTCTATTTTTAGCCCTAGAGACCCCTAAAATGGGCCAATCAAAATAATATTAGCAAAATTGATAAAATACTCCAATAGGATCGCAATATTTCAAATGAATCGTGACACATTTACTTTTGACAA
The DNA here is from genome assembly GCF_026571515.1 of Ruditapes philippinarum. NCBI lineage: Eukaryota > Metazoa > Mollusca > Bivalvia > Venerida > Veneridae > Ruditapes > Ruditapes philippinarum. The sequence continues at coordinate 19,711 of NW_026855535.1, forward strand.
ATAGAGAAAATAAAATCCCTAAAGAAAGCCCAACACGGCAAAATTGAAAATATTGCAGGCTCAGTTTATCTTTATTTTCACTCAACTGTTAATCAGTCTAGTAAAGCGACTGTAATATAACGCTAAGCCAGCTGTGCGCGCCTGACCAAGTTAATTTTGTAAATACGTACTAATGAACTTTAAACTATTCTTAATTACCAACAAAATAGATAGCGAATTGTAAAGCTCCAACTTATTGAAGTGACGGTCATTATTTATTTCGCAAATAACATCATCGATGTCCACGTCATATAATAAACATAACCAACGGGCTAGACGATTATCTTGGAAACCTTGACTAACGTACTAAGGATGTAATAACTTGACTAATGTACTTCATGTATAGACTCAATCAAACCGAGTCTGCAATTCTCTTGTAATTTTGTCGTGATTTATGCTTCCGAGGGATCACTCTGTTCCGAAATTTTTGCAAATGTTTACTTTGTTTCGCAAGATTGTTATTAAGTAAGTGAGCAATCGTTTCGTTCAAAAATAAGACCCGTGTTTGCGTATCTTAGGTTTGATTGCCGATTTGACTTTGATTGAAACTGAAATAATGGTGAATTGTAGAAATTGCACCATTAACCGGTTTAAACTCCCAAGCAGTCATTATTATGATGCCGGCGCCCCTCTGTGTTCCTCAAATGTATGTTTATGATGTTTCATACTGCTTTGGTGACACTCTTGCTTGTGTCACTTGTTGTTTTCTCGTCTACGGTAAGTATCTTCCCCTTTGCCCCTAGTCTTATTTTTTAACACCCCCCGTGCCCTTTGACTTTCTTGGCCTGTTTTTCAATCATTTATTTGTTTTCTTTGAATTCCTTATCAGGTACAAATTATTTCCTATTATTCAATCATTTATTGGTTTTCTTTGAATTCCTTATCAGTTACAAATTATTTATCATTTAACTATTCGTGCTCTGCCTTGTGCCCTGTCCTGTTTTTGTTTGGGGTCCGCCTGGGCTCTTTACCACTGGTTTTTGTTGCTTGCTCATGTGGGGGATGCGTTCATTGAACGCCGCCTTTCCTTTTGATCATATTTGATATGTCAAGGGAAAAAGTGCAGTAAAGTTTATGTGATTCATAGGGATATTTGAGGATCAATGTTTAAAGGTGATAATCTTATTTTATAATTTCAATCTGTTGTAGAATAGAGAAAATAAGAATCCCTAAAGAAAGCCCCAAAAGACAAAATTTAAAATGTTGCAGGCTCGATTGAGCCTGTTCATGGACGGTCCTGTAAAGTGCAAACAACCGTCCACGCTCCCTAGCACCGGCTTAAGCAGAATTCAACATTTACACATGAAATAGCAAAATTTTGAAATTAGAAACATCCGCAGATGTGTTAATACGGCGGTTATCCTGGAACCTTTGATGTGACACTTTCATGACATTCCATGAAAAGCGGCATATGATCCCAAAGTAATAGAAAGCGTGTGCCCTAAACGAGAAAACAATGCCCACATCAGCTTCGCCTGATACAATTGATATCAGAGGACAGTGACATGTGATTCTCTATGCATCAACCGGTTATCTCAATAAATGTCGGTTGGACTGTGAATCGGGTGATCCGGGTTATTCCGGTACGGTACAATAGAGAAATAAGAATCCTGAAAGAAAGCCCAACACGGCAAAATTGAAAATGATTCATAACCTTGCAAAAACTTGTTTTAAAATTAAGTAAAAATATTGTAGCATCTGCCACTGCAATTTCAGCTTTTTCATAGATACTTCGGAAGACATAAATTATATTAGAATGTAATTCACTTTCATATACTGTCAAACATAGGTTTTCTCCAAGTCATTGACTTCTCACATGCCATCCTGAAATAACAAAACCCTGAATAAGTATAAATGAAACAATATTGTGTAGATATAATAATTTGACCGAAGCAATGTAAACTACAAGTAAATTGTTCTATAATGTTCCACAACTATTGGGTTAATTGTCTTGTTCATCATGTTAGTTCTTCTGTAATATATTACAGTCTATATATCCTGTACATGTAGCAGTAACATTCATCTTGAACATGACTAAAATAATCTAAAATAGATAAATACAGAGTCCCTAAAGAAAGCCCAACACGGCAAAATTGAAAATGTTGCAGGCTCGGTTTGATTGAGCCTGTTAATTATGTGCATGTATTGTTGTGAAGTCACCTCACTTTTTATTTCACAAAATAGAGAATATAATATAGAATACAGCATAAATATATAATTATTATGCTTACCCAATTAAAGTGCTTTTATCTTGACCAATACTGTGCAGTTGATACAAAGTGATTGTCTTTTTTAGTCCACAACCCTGGTGCTCAATAGGGCATAGATGTAACACATTGTGCCTCTCTTCCAACAATAGTTTAGTATATTCATCAGCAAATAGGTGAACTATCTACGTTTCCTGAAAATTATGTACAAAATGTATACTTGATGTACCCTATGAGCTTAACATTATTTTCAATACATTAATAACAGTATTTTTTGCATTAAACAAAACAGGATTATTTCTAACTTTAAACTTAAAATTTAGTTCCTGTTACTGTACAGAGTTTTCTATCTTTAAAACAACACTTTTAACATCTTATCTGACATCTTATCATATATAAAATGCTAAATTGCAAATAAGTTACATTGCTTTCAACTGCAATTTAGGAAATTTATCATTATCATTATTTGAAAAAAGGGCTGTGAATGGTCAATTCATGATGATTATTTATATATGTATACAATGATTACAATCATAGTAAATCATTTAATCATTAAAAAAACAAGTAATAATACATTTACCAGTACATTTCCTTGTGTTTTTGAAGAATATGGCTCCAGCATGCTGGTTATTATCTACTTTAATATCTTAAATTTATGTTGGCTGACCTAAAAATACAACACAAAATATTTCATCAGCAAAAAAGTATTGGCTCATAAATGATAGAAATACCCTGGTTTTTACAGTATAAATCTACTTGATGTAGATTTATATCAAAACAAATGTCAAAATATGTTATGTGTCCAGTTACATTTTTGTTCCACTGATTAAGAAAATTATAAACAAAAATGTTTTGTCTTATCACTTGTTTAATATTTTCATTTCAGCCTGGACTTTAATTTATTTTGTAATGTAATCAATGTCTAATTTATTAAAGAATAACAATAAATTTCTATAAAGACCATGAAATATACAAAACGAGTATCCTAAAGAAATGACTGCCATGAACTGACCTAGATGCCTGCCATGTTTTCTGATTTATAAACCAGTTCTAGTGTCATGGTCCCATTATTTTAATTATTCAAAGTAAAAACACAATGATTATTCAACATATCAGAAAAATGAACAAAAATACCATAACTAATTAAATATGCACTTACCTTAATATTTATTTAAACCACCAAATCTGCAGTAACATAGAACTGATGTAAACGGTAGGCCTAGATAATCTACATGTGTTTATTCGCTGACCTGATTCGTAAGTTTACACAGTGTAGGACAAATCCGTCAAATTCGGACAGAATTTGGACTCGTTTATTCGATTGCTTGTTTTTCACAAACCGTTAAGCCGAGAAATGCAATGTCGGCTGATATAAAGTTAAAAGCCATCCGTTAAGAAGAAACTTTAATGGATTCAGCGATATTTACCGAGAAATTCCGGTAATAAACAGTTTTATGATCCTATTTAGATTCGCTAAAATTCGGACAGTGTCGTATAAAGTCGGACACGATAAGGTGAAAATTCAGACAGCATTATTTTAGTTGTTCTAATTCGGACATACATTTGTTTTTTAAAATAAGATATACATTTTAGATTCCGTTACATAAAAGAGTTTAAGAAAAAGATTACACACACTAAACTGCATTTGATTCATGAGATCAAAATATATAATTGTGTGAGTTTTCAATCAACACGTACAATTATCTACATGATTATGTAACATCTATACAGTATGCAGTGTATAAAACATCATTTTACTTGTTTTCCTTTTTTGTTTTAACAGCTTTTTTGTTTGCCTTGGTTATATTTCTTAATTGAACATTTTTTTTCTGTTGTAGTATTCATCACTTGTAAGCATGAGTATGACTTGTTTTTTTACCGGTCTTTCAGTTCTATCATGACTTAGTCTTGATTTAAGTTTAGCGGGCATAAAGGCACTTTCAATGAGATCTGATGTGCTGGGATTGTTAGAACAATCAATTGCCATCAAACTTATATCATTTGTGTCATTTTCATGTGGATCAACAAAAGATCGCCGGAGGTTATGAGCTCTAGTAGCTGTGCCGGATCACTAACAAAGGAAGCGCCACTTCTTCGACGGAGTCGCTTGTGATTGCTGTGCTGGAGATATTCACATCTGTTGAAAGTACGGGTTCTGTATTTGATGAACCTGTATGCAAAAAGAAATATGTGATTTCAGGTTATACACGTACCGTTTGAGATCTATTTCTTTACTTTTTCTAATTTAAGCAGAATATCATGAAAATAAGCAGATTGATTAACATTTTTTACCTTCTAGTGCCACACAGTTATCAGCTGTGGAATAAACTTGGTTGGCTGTGGAATCGCTGATCGACTCTTCTCTGTTTGAAATACCTTAAAATGTTAAAATAAGATTAAATTGAGCCAGATTTCAATGTAACCAATTACAATATTAAAATAATTAAATAGTCATAACAGATAAAGTATATTTACAAGATTGGTGTCTGAGTGTTATTTGGGTTTTTTAATTCCTTGAAAGTAAAGTAAACCTACCCTTATTTTATTCATAAGGCTATTTGACTTGGCAGTTTTCCCTTTTGTGATTATAAGCGGAGGCATGGCCGATCCTGCTCCGTTTATACATGCCATAACTGTCAAGTTGCTTGACTTCTGGCTAGTCTTACTCACGACGGATTTGATTCCTTTCTTTGCAACTACCTTGACTGGGGTGTGCTCAAAGTTAAACCCCGTCTCATCACAGTCACAGTTCCAAATAGTACCATCTTGGAACTTGAAGTCAGACGCAAGCTTAGCAAGATCTTCAAAGTACTTGCTCACCACTGTCTCGTTTAACATTTGAGCCCTTACAGAGCTAAGCTTCTCGGGTTTTCTGACGGCAATTTCTGAGTGGCGCTTCTTGACCCCCTGCCACCAAACTTTGCCTGCTGTAAAGTTTTGATAATTTGTTTGAATTTTTGTGCGTCTGCAAAGAATGTTAGTCCTTAGGAGAATTTGTTTTCTGCTTAAACCTACACCCATACGTGCTGCCTTTTTTCGTGGACTGAACAATCTTCTTTTCTATTTCTAGCGGTATTGCTGGAGGACGTCCGTCCATGTGTAACATGTTTCTACACATCAAATCTCCCAGAAATACGATCGCCGTACTGTTTGGATGCTTGCCTGATTGATACACCTGCTTGAACAGCTTCAACTGCCTTTTCAAGGTCTTCTAATTTATAATACATAGTTTTCCCTCGTTTGGTATGTATGTGGGACATATCTAAAAACCAGAGGATGATGAATGATGATGACGATGATAATGATTATGATTATTATCATTATTATCACAATGATAATGACAATGATGATACTTATTATAATGCAAGACTAGTAGAAAATTAGATTGATATACATTCTGCATATATATTTGTATTGTAGAAGTATTTCTACAGTTGCAAGCAATGCAGAATTAGTATTTTGACTCAAAGGGCGCTTGGAAATCGTCTGATGAAATTTAATGTACATAAAGTTTTAGTCTCACTCTGAAACTGTCTTAGAAAGCAATACTTTGGTGGTTGTTTTTCATAAATAAATCTTAATGCATGATTATTATATGTGAATAGAACGGGAATTCTTATTTTTCTAATAAGCTTGATTAAAGGAGACAAAGAATGGCATATATGGCATATGGAAGTCTGAATCTAAATATACTATTTCTTTACCCAGTCATTAAATTAAGTAATCAAGCACCTTGTAGGTTAACTTATAAATAAACAAATGTAATGAGCTACTGGCCTGTGCATACGACGAATTGTTATACTTATGAGCAAGCTGATTTTCATATTACATTTTCTTACTTGTAATAAATATTGAAAACGAAGGCTTTGAACAAAATGCAAATAATTATAATAAGTATAATGCACTAATGTATGCAAGTAGTCGCTTTGTGTGTCTCGTGTTTTTGACGAACATTCGATTCAAATAAAAAACATGTGTGCAGGTTATTGTCAGAAATTGCCAGAAGCCAGGTAAACCATATTCTTTTTTCTAGTAAAACGTACAATTAATGAGCAGAAAGAAAGGCGATATTCAAAACATCACTACCCTATTAGATTTTTCTTTCACTAAGAAACTTTTATCAATATAAAACTCTGTATTTGGCAACGATCACATGCACATATATTAACACAGGTACGTGTCTACGAAATGTTCAAGTTAAAATATTTTATATGCAGAATTTACTTCATGAACAAATGTCGTCTTTTTTCCCTTCAGGAAATTAGAATCCAATGCTGACATTTTGCATAGGGCCTGTCCGTCTCCCAAACTTTTCTGGAACACATTTTGCCCTTAAGTAGCAGTCAGCTACTATAAATGACTTGTCAAACAACTTCCTTAAGCTTACAACCTTTGCGTCCTCTATGCGGAGATAAGTCACTTGTGTAACAATTGTTTATCATCAAAAATGGCTATTGAATTACGGTCCTATGGATTTGATTCCGGGAAACAATAATAAGTCTTTTCTTTCCCAATGATGCATATCGACGGCAAACAGGTCCCGCAAAATTATGTTCTTCATTTTTGTTTTCAGATCAAGACTGAAATAAATTCATTCAATAAATTGTCTGTTTATGTTCAAGTTTGCTGTATACATAGGGGCCTAGCTATTGATTCTAATTATGTTTTATTTATAAACTATATTTATTTGTGTTGCGAAACTTTTCATCGTCATTATCATCATTATCATTTTTTGCAGAGGCAGCAACTCTTCTTTGATAGACGTAATAGATTTTTTAAAATGTGTTATTATATCTTATCTATTATAGATTACAATAAATCTTAATTTTCTTAGAGATACGAACGGTTTAAATTTCATATCTAAGAAAAATACAGAGCTAGCCAACGTTAGAAATAATTAAATGACTTTTTCTATATTATTTGTTCAACGGTAAAAAAGAATCCAGGCCTTAATAGAGCCTGTCCGTCAAATCATTTTCAGAAATGAATGTGCGAGTTAAAGTGACTTGTGGAATTTAACAGGAAAAATTCGGACACTTTATATCTTTCCAAATATTTTTTAAAGAGTTAACATTTTTCCATATACATTGTAGTTGCATTTTTCTCCTAAAGAAAACAAAACAAGATCAACATTTAAAAAAATCATATGATTTGCAATCACAATAATATGATGGGTAAAATTCATTTGCGAAGGTTCAAATGTTCCCGCACGTTGAAAGTCAATCGGATTCGAGAGAGCATGCGTAGGACTGTGTAATACGTCATCAGATTCTGTGCTGATATGTCAGTTACGCACTGACAAGTTGGCATGCTTCTCCCGCGAATTATTCTTCTTCATGGATAACACGTTTGAGTAGAAGATTAAAGACACGCTTAGTTGTCCGAACTTATGCGATGTCCGAATTTTGACGGATTTACCCTATTTATTCTAAATATAGATTTTTGGGAAAACAGTACATGTTTATGTGTATATGTTTTATCTGAAAAGCTGAAAAGGGCTGTTCAAAAAGTATTTTTGATTTTTTTTCATGTTTAGAATTTTTCTATTTCTACGCTTACAACTTTAAAAGAAACTCTGTTTTGAAAGGAAACCCTTAAATTTAAGACATGAAAACTCTCCTGACTCTACAAGCGATTATTTTAATAATTAATCAAAGCACAGAAGGCGCTGAATTTGTTTGGGTCTCAATATGTCAGAAAGGTGAAGGTTTTGAGATTATAATCCAATTTGTTTTTGTATAGTGCCACCAATGCTTTCCAGTGTTTTAACTGTAGTAAATTGGCTAAAAGACTTACTGCAACACTGATAGTCAATTCAATGTTTATTTGACTTAAAAAAAGAAGAAGAAAAATGAGTTGCTTCAACTGGGATTTGAACTCGAGACCTCTCGACTCATAAGCGAGCGTGCAAACCCCTCGGCCACGGTGAATTTATATGTTAACGGCCCGAAGAAAACCACGTTATTCTAAATTAGTGTTTGTAACTCTTATTATTTCGACGCTAAACACAGATGTAAATAATCATGGAGCTTACTGTAAGCATGTATATCTATAAAGAATGAAACAATATATTAAGAAATCTTCGACCATTCGGGAACTACTTTGCTTGAAAATTAATGCGCCTGTCATTTGACAATCTTTACACATTGATCTCCCTTGAATTTTTTGGCGTTAGTGTACAAATAAAGGGAAGTAACCGCTTCAAAAAAGTGGACTACTTTAGGCATTTGCAATTAACAGCATTCGGCTCTGAAATTTCGCTACCATTATTTGTTTGGTCTGACGACCCAAACAAATAAAAACTCAATTGGGCCCAAAATCGCTGAGCGCGTCACATATCATAATGAATAATTATTTAAAAAAAACGCATGCATGAGCTGAGATGTTAAACTGTTCAACTAAGCAAACAGTTATACCTCTCTCAAATAGTGCAGAAAAAGATCAGCTACCACGTTCACTATTCAGTCAGCACTTGTTTTGATTACAAAACTGTGAAAAAAAGTTTATTAAAGACTAATCTCAGAACAGAAGTACATGCACAACAAACTCACAAAATGACTTCTGCGCCGTAAAGCTTTATAACCATTTTAAACATTCCTTTACTAGTTTTATTGCAATGTTTTTTTTCTGCACATGTTTCAAGGTTAATTCATGCTTTTCACTGACTGCGTTTGACAGGTGAATAAAATTAGACAATGTTTTTACAAAAGCAGTATATCTACTACCAAAACAGTTGGTTTATACATATTTATTCGATATGTCTACATTTTGAATATTTTACACAAAACATTTTCGGATTTGGAAGTTCATGAGTGTCCTTTCCCAATTACTGAACATTGCAGAAGAAATAATTAGTAATTCGGTTTTTTAATTAGATAAAACTAAAAGTATTAGTCTCGAGTTGTTGTTGCTAAAGAAAATAATTTACAAAAAATGCTTTTATAAAAATATAGTGTGAACCATAGTTTATTTTACACAACTTCGTGCTCTCTGCAATTTAAGCTTTTGAAAGAAAAGTTTCTCTTCCAGGAGAAAACGAGTATTATATTTGCAAATAAGCATTCATTGATGCCAGCACTATTAAGTGTTGAGAATTGAGTACCGCTCAAGCCGGTGCTAGGGGGCGTGAGGGATGTTGCACTTATTCAGTATCCCTCATGTACAGACTCAATCAAACCGAGTCTGCAATTCTTATGTAATTTTGTTGTGATAAATGCTTCCGAGTGATCACTTTGTTTCCAGATTTTTCTACCTGCATGCATAGATCGTGTCATATATAAAATAGCTGATTTGTCTCCTTTTGACTAAATCTGAAAATCCTTCTATTCCTGCTGAATTATTGTACAATTCAATCATGAAAAAACACCCCTGATATAAGCACACATGAACACAATAATACAGATGGTTTTATATTTCACTATTTCGTGTCACTTTAATTATTTCCTGCGCATTATTTTTAATCATTGTTTAAAAAATGGAATATTGCGCTTTTAATACCCTTAATTAGAAAACGTCCCTTGAACTCTGTTTACCATGATTATTTAATTTCTTCTGTCTTAATTTTCCTCCTGTAAAAAATTTAGAAGAAAATGTATTCAAACTCATTTGCTTTAATCAGGGAAAATTAAACGTTTAAGGCTTTAAGTAATATTAATGACAATTTCTTAAAAAATGAAACAAAAATGGCAATATATAGCAGCTTATAACAATAACATCAAGCTTAAACTGAATGATGTACGAGAGCTTAAGTAATAGCCTCAGATGTAAAGATTATACCATTTTAAGACATAGTTTGCCAGGTTACAACATTTTATTAATCTTTTAAAGTCAAATATCATTGACCTAACTGAATAATCAAACTCAACTTTGATGTTTCACATACTTAAGATGATTTGCAATTGAAATTTGATATTTGTTAGCCTTGATTACGAACCGAGGCCTGTGCCCCATGTTATTTCTTTAAGCAAAAGTTTGACATTTGGAGTACATGAACATTTTATAACTTTTGTAACACAAAATCGAACTTTGAAATCAAGTGACCTTTAGTTCTAATTAACTTTTTACCTGTTATTTTTATTTCTCACTAGCATTAGCCAAAATGAACAGTTGAGCGGTCAAGGGTCATTATGGCTCTCTTTTTGATAATGTATACTTTATTAGTCCTGTGGTAAAGTGTACTGATAAATAGGATTTATTTTTAATAATAAATTATTGCTTATTGTCATCACTAGTTTTGTATTTGCAGTTACCTAAAATTAAGATTTTGGTCACCATCGGCGTAATTGTTTATTACCGGTTATCCAGGATTGGTTATTATCGGTAAGCTATCCTGGGACAGAAGGCCTGTTAAGTGATCCGACAGTCGAGATTTATGACAAAAATTCTGTAAAAAGCGGCGTTAAAACCAACTTAACAATTTTTCTGTATATGTTACCTCTTTAATATGTGGAAACTCAACCGGTAATGAACAATTTCGCCGCGGGTGACCAACTACTTAATTTAAGATAACTGCAAACACAAAACAATAAACAATAATTTTATTATTAACAATTAATAAATCCTATCAATCATTACACTTTACCACAGGACTAATAAAGTATAAAATATGAATGTTTATCATCAAAAAAGAGAGCCATGATGACCATAGACCGTTCAGCTGTTTATTTTGGCTCTTAAGGTATGATCCACCTAATGCATTACCTCCACTTTGAAGAGTATTCAAATAGGCTAGAACTATTGTCAACTGCTTGAGAAATGTTACACTTTAATTATGAAATTATTATTGGTATTTATTGGCTTAATTGTGCCAAATTTATTATCAAATATGGTACCTGATATTTACGAAGGCTAATTAAAAAAAAAACTAGACGGTAAAAGTATTTTATATTTGACAAGGGCAACCAATATACTTTTAAGAAAATTTATGCAAACTTTGAAAACAGCCAGATATGAGTAAATTAAAAGGGAGACACAGGCAAACTTTTCATTTCTTCGTTTTGAATTTTTCATTCATTAATCTGTAAATGTCCTCAAAATAAATACACTATTAAGTCACAGGAACAAAATTTTCCTCCTTATAAAGAAGAAAATGGTGGTTTCCTTACTTGGCCCACGTGGGTCAGGTTAGAGCGTGAGATTTTCACGTTAGTTGTCACAGTTAACTCTTGAAAGGTTAAAGAACAAGCCAAATGAATGATTTAGGTTTGTTTCAATTATACAATATCCACAATATCTGTTATTGTAAATTCCATGTTTTGTTCAAGTCACATGACTAGTTTTAAGACTACTCGGTGATTCTGTCAGTGGCTAAATTTCGTTCAACATATAAGATATACTTACGCTTCAAACCCAGAATATGTAGAATTTATACAGAAATTCATGCTGGGACTTTTACAAATGTCATTTTAGCGTAATTTAAGTACATAAGATAATTTTGAAATTTTTGTCATTAATTTGCCTGAATATCCCTTTAAGGGATATTTTAAATAAGGCCCTCCAAGTAGAAAAATGATCAAACAACTACATAAAATCGGTTGGATAGGGTAACATTTATATACATTTTCAAACATTTTAGTTGAAACAATAATTTTGCTTGGTCATTTGTTAGCTTAATGCTATTATTTGTTTGTTAAAAATGTTCTATAGGAAAACATGTTTTCATAATGATTATAAAATAGAATATTTAGAGTTTCTCATTTCTGAAAAAGAGCCCTTAAGAAAAATATCACAAATGGCGACCATTTTATTCTTTAGAAAATAAACTTCATGACCAGACTTTTACTGTTAACAATTTTGTTACCTATGTAACAGTACAAATTTCGTGTCACGTGGTACGTTTGCATTAACAGTAAGAATAAATCCCATTGGCCTATTGGAAAGTAACATTACAAATAAAGTGAGGGATATAATTTTTAGATAAGACTATGGAATAAATAGAGAAATTAAACTCTAACGGAACGGTGTAGAATTATATGCTGAGCTCAATAGGGAAAGTATCGGTTTTATAACCCAGGAGTCGCTGCTTCGATCCTTTTAAAAGGGAATATTTTTTCCGTGACAATTGATTTCGGACATTGAGTCTAATGGTTATTTGTTTTTATCACTGATATATAAATCATTTGGGACTAGCAAACGCTTATTTATCACTTTCAACGAAATATGTAAGTTTGGTTTCATGATGAATGGAAGCCTGTTAGATAGACCCACCGTCAATATATAATATTTTACTAACCCCTCACGTTTTTCGTAATGCTAATTTCCCATAGGCCTCTGGGAGTTATTTTTAATGTTAATGCAAGTGAACCACGTGACTAAGAATTTTGTACTGTTACATAGGTAACAGTATTTTTAACAGTATAAAATCTGGTCATGTTGTCTATTTTCTAAATAAAATGAAATAAAATGGCCGCCATTTTTTTCTCGATTCATTCTTATTTTCAACGTTAAACCCCGATAAGACATCAATTTCTTCTCTTGAGTAACTATGACACCCATAAACTTTAGTTGTTTGCAACCTGGTGTGCTTTTCGCGTATAAAATATCTTTTTGTAAAATTATCATCCCTCTTAAAAATACTGTTACCCTCGGCTACGCCTCGGGTAACAGTATTTCCCTCGGGATGATATTTTTACTGTTACCCACAAACCCATGTGTTATTTAAGGGGGCAGGGGACATATTCGAATGATGGCCCCGGTCAAATTTTTTAATAACTCAGACATGGTGTTTTGAAGGTACTGATAACTTCTGATATTTCTCTGTCATTGTAATTCTTTCTTGTTTGTGTGTAGGAAATGAGATATAATTTTGGGTTTTTACCCGAAACTAAGCATTTTGGTAGCTTTGTATGTATTTCTGACTTTCCGAATGGAGGTGAAAAAGTTAAAAAAATCAAGCTTTGACAGTTGGCGCCAAACAACTAAGAAATTTCAGATAAATGTTGTGAAAAATCTAAACGTATGACAGACACTTTATTTGTCATTTCTGAAAATGCCATAGCTTGCACTGCATGTTACTGATATTTTTAAAGGAATCGGGCGGATTCTGGAGTATGCTGCACCTTCATGAAGATTGCCCATATTGGTATATTTTAGGTGTGATTTTGGCTGGGTGGGGGTAAATATAAATTGCTGTCAGTCATTTTTTGAAGGAGCAATGCATGCAAATTATTATTTCCTTCAATGTATGTCATATATCATTGAATAATGCTGTGCAACTGGTTATCTGCCTGTGAAACAGATTTTGAAATATTTGGAATTGTGTTTTTGGTCACACTAAAATACAATTTTTTTCATTTTTAGGTCCCCTGCCCCCTTATATACAAAGAAACAAACAGTATAAAATTAATGTAATTTCGTGACTAGTTTTGCAATAATGAATGTTAATATAACACGTTAATACATTCCATGGGGTAATTGGAATCAGAGTGTGACTAGGTTGTGCAATTAAGTAATTTTGTATAAGAAATAATAAACTACAAATAAACAAATAAACATTCAACCATGAACAGCTTTACGGTCTTAATTTTCAATAATACAGTATTCGATGTCGAATATGGACAATGAAATATTACACTTTATCTCATCCAAAGAAATGCAAACACACTAATTACATTGTAGGTTGTTAATGACAATTTTATTCAACATTTTCTATCTAAGAATGTAAACATGACATTTTTCAACAAGCTGTAGATAGATTTTATTCTGTAAATTACAAAGAACTAGTTCTTACAATTACATTCCATCAAAACAATATATTGATTATTTAAATAGAATAATTTTGTATTCGATATCTCTTAAAACATGAGCGAAAAACATTGATATATATTCAGAATTGAGACAACATTTTCAACAGACTAGTGTTGTAAAGACAATACTGAAGAAAATAAATATTATAGAGTGTTTTTCTAAAGATATGTGTCATTAACAACAATTGACACATAAATCACATAGACATAATTTTCTGACATTGATATGCGTACATATAAAGTAAATTTCACGTGTATGTAAGAAATGTATTTCTAGAAATTTACATATAGACGAAAAACATTATCAACGTTTATATATCGTTAACAGGGATATATTGATTAATGTCCAAGGCATTAGGATAAACCGTAACAGTGTGTCAGCACTGTCTATAGATCAATAAAACACGTGGTGTGGATTCACGGCACAATTATTGAATGACAACATGCGGTATTGACTAAAGCGGACGTAATGGACCTTCTGTATCGTAACTCTTTCAATGTTAACAACTGTGCAGATCTAAATAGCCATTTGTCAATGTATTATCTTATTTGGCTCTGCTCAAGGTATGCAACTTATTGAAATATGATAAACAAGATCGACAAGGAAAGGTGGCATTCAATGAACGCAGCCCCCATTGAAGTCGACTTTTATTAAAAACTAATATGTCCTTTAATTAAGCAACAATTTCTGACATAATAATGCTTAAATCGTTTTGTCTTAATTAGAAAGGAAAAGCAAAACACTTATTTTCAAATTACAATAAAGATTAGACATCTGTGTATCAAAGAAATGTATAAGTGGAAGAAGTATTTAAAGTTCAAATAATCCAAGAATAATCAATCAAATCTTTTATTTCCATTTTGCTATTTCAAACAAGAAATTTTGTCTGACCTATTCCAACATAAATCACATTGATCGTCGTCAAATAAAGGAAGCTATTATACAGAATACACATTTTAAATTCTTTTCATCATGTATGTGGCAAGTTTGTTTTCCGAGGGACAACCCCTTTTCCACATTTTATACTTTAGTAATGTATGGCAGCATTAAAGTGGCCCGGTTAATCACTTCAGTATGAGTGTTATTCTTCTTTTGAAGTTCGTCAGAATCACTGATTCTAGTTTATGAAGTTGGAGATCGAATATCGCTTAAGCTGGTGCTGTGGTGCGTGAGAGATGTTGCTTTTTTCCCAACTGCCTCTTATGTACAGAGCCTGAAAATAATTCATTTAATTTTGCTGTTTTCGTTACCTCAGAGTGATCACCACTGTTCTAGAAATTTTAATTAATAAAAATAATCATTTTATTTTACTATTTAAAGCATCTCTTAACATTGGCAGGTGAGGTGGTTTTTGAGCCGTAGTGTTGCTTAAGGTATTACCACTCTTACCGGCACTATAAGGAACTGAAAAATTATATCATAGGTCAGATATATGTATACCTTAAAGTACACCTGTATGCAAAATTTAAACAAACTTCACCGTACGGAAATCTAGTTACGGCCACTTTTATATACTGGAGCTCAGCTGTATGAGGGCCTTTTTCAGAAATGAGTAACCTTTAAATAATCTGCAATAACATTCTAATGAAAAACGTTTTACCTTTAGTTTTTGGTAAGAAACAAATAGTACTATTCAGCTAACAATCAACATAAACAAAATTTTGGTTTCTACTCAAAATTAATAAGATATGTATAAAATGTTACCATATCCCTGCCATTTTTACATGTCACACGTGTTTGACCATTTTCCTACTTAGGGGGACTAATTTAAAATATCCTTAAAATTTACCCGAATGGGTGTCTGTTTTCAAAGTTTCCTTAAAATTTTAAGAAAGTATATTGGTTGATCTTGTAAAATATGAAATACTTTTACCGTCTAGTTTTGATTTTATTACACTTTGAAAATATCAGGTACATGTACCATATTTATTACTAGATTTAGCATTATTTAGCCAATAAATACCTATATAAATTAAACAATAAAAAATAAACACTTTCTACCCACAATGGATTGAGAGATACATAAATATTAATAAAAGAAAAAAAGTTGACCCATCTGAGGTTTGAACCCATGGCCCTTAGTTTCAATGTAGTTAACAGTAGTTCTAGCCTATTTGAATTCTCTTCAAAGCGGAGGTAAAGCATAAGGATGATAATACCTTACGGTTTGTGACACCCGAGGGTGCGCCTTAGAAACAAACTTAGTAAACGTAAATAAAAAAAAAATATTTCTTATACCATCACACTGTATTTGTAATTTCATTTTTAATTTACAAAGAAAGCGAAACATATTTCCCCACATAACATTTTTGTCTATAATTTGTCAGTCAGATTATCTTTCTTTTCGAAAATAATTTACCAGCTTAAAATGTCATAATGTGAATCTAAAATGACTCATCACTTTAAGAAAGAATGCATAAAATAATTTTCTGTGCAGATGTTTTTAAAGTGTGTTTCATTTAATTATATACCTTATCTTTCCTTAAATAACATTTCTCTTTTCTTTCTCTATAGTCAGTATTGTCTTACAAGAAGATCCGTGCATATTGTTTATTTACAATGGTTTTGTTTGTTTATACATTCTTTATCATATTTTCTTGCCCTGAAGTGATTTTCAAAATTGATTATGGCTTCTGAGAAACGACACTTGCATCAACATAGATAAGATCTGGTTTTCATATTTTTGCTCTGTCTGTTTTAAATGAAATGTCTCAATGAAACTGACATTCATTTAATAATTTATATTTGATGTAGTATCTTCTGTATATAAAAATGTAAAATTGCGCAAAGGAAAAGGTTGCTCAATATGTAGATGGAATTATAAAAACCTTTTCATCTCCATAACTAATTTAGTTAATATAATTGATCGACAAGATACATGTTACCCTCATTTGATGAAATTATTTAGTGATAATTTAGATATTGCATTCAAGAAAACACCTGTGCGTAGTTAAAAAGATTTTTTAAGTTTATTTCTATATCAGCAAAATTAAAATACGAAAAAACAACAACAACAACAACAAAAACAACAAACAAACTAATTGTCTTTCAGAATGATATTTCTGAATATCTTGTAGCTTTGTTAAACCATACAATTGTACTCGTACTTCAATAAAACACATTGACAACAAATTAATCGACCTTTGGATAAACCTACTTTGCGAATATCAGCTAAACGATACGAAAAGCGTATTAGAAAAAGTGACTTATATCAATTTATTCTTCTCACAACGCAAAGCACTTTTCTCATTTAATCAACGTGATAGACATATTTAAGGTATAACCACCTTAACGGGCACTATAAGGAACTAAAACATTGACATCATAGGTCAGATATATACCTTAGAGTACAACTGAATACACAATTTAAACAAAGTTTACCGTACGGAAATCAAGTTATGGCCACTTTTCTGAACTCGAGCTAGGATGTTATCAAAGCCCTTTTTTAGAGGAACCTTTAAAAAATCTGCAATAACATTCTAATGAAAAATGTTTTCCCATTATTGTTTGGTAAGAAACAAATAGAACCATTCAGCTAACAATCCGCATAAGCAAAATTATGGTTTCTACCAAAAATTTTAGAAATCTGTATAAAAATGTTACCCTACCCCACCCACTTTTACCACGTGTCTGACCATTTTCCTACTTAGGGAGCCTAATTTAAAAAATAATTTAAATTTACCCGAATGGGTGCCTGTTTTCAAAGTTTCCCTAAATTTTTAAGAAGTATATTGGTTGATCTTGTAAAATATGAAATACGTTTACCGCCTAGTTTTGATTTTTTTACACTTTTAAAATATCAGGTGCAATATTTATTACTAGATTTAGCATACTTTAACAAATAAATACCTATATAAATTAAAAAATCAAAATTCAACACTTTTTCTTTCCCAATCGGACATGAGTGATACATAAATAATGTTAAAAGAATAAAAAGTAAGAAAAAAAGTTGAGCCTTCTGGGGCTTGAACTCACGGCCCTCATTTTCAATGTAGTTAAAAGTAATATTCTATTTGAAAACTCTTCAAAGCGGAGGTAATGCATTTGGATGGTAATACCTAAAAAGCTGTAATTGCCGCACACATTTGATATTTTTAAATCCTTGAACAGTTAAAGACTTGTAAATATCAAACGTAAATTGAAACAAGTAATTAGTTCTTTAATTGACTTTAATTAGTTCCATTTGACAGACGTCTCATAGTACTATGTCTTAATGAGGTGACCTATCTGAGGTTACCTGTCGTGTTCACCAGAGCTTGCAAAATAATATAAATGTAACTATATGGTGACCTTGATAGTGTGACATATAATAATCATTCCAATGATAATGTTGATATGTTTAATACTTTTTAAGTGCAATTTTGATATCTGAAAGCACTTTCAATGTTTTATGTTTGAACTGACACATTCAATACACAATTATCACAGAAAAATATATTACAGTACGGAAAAAATCAAGCCAATACGATGCACGGCATAAATGTACAGAAGAGTGGAACGTCCACTTGTCTGCTCTCTACATAAGTAAAAAAATATGATAAATATCTTTTTATTGTTTCAAAAATGGTAATTTTAAACATGTGAAGTTTTCATTCTTCAAATGATATGTATAGCTATTTGCATCAAGTTTTGTGTGTGCCAAGTCTTATCAACTTTAACAAAATCAGAACAAAGTTTCCGATGAGTCCCTTTATCAAAATTTCTATAAGATTTAAATTAAGTTTATCGCAAGCTACCTCTTTCTCTTTTGCATTTTTGCTATTAGTTTTTTAAATGTGAATATCACATATTTATCGATAATATAGCATTCAAGAAAGAGGTACTCAAAAACTTTTGGCATCCTAGCATTAGATATAAATAAGCATACCCAGTTTAAAGAGGCAAATGCTAAAATTGTTTACAAAATAAAACAATGAATTGCTTCATACAATTAATCTGTTTGTGTTATATTTAAATATCATATTTTAACTATTCATTTTCGAGCAATTTGCTACTTTCCCAAGTTGTATGTTCAGGACCATGTCAATTATCGTCGTAGAATATCTGACTTGGATCTTTGAGCCATTTTCTCTTTTATGAATATTCCTTTTAACATCGATATTTAAGATCTATACAAGTCAATTTATTATCTATAGCTATGATTTTTAACGAACTTCCTTGCGTTTGTTGTTTACTTTTTGGAAAAAATTATATTAGAAGAACCTTATGTTGGACGCTCTTAACATAGTGAATCTTAAGCAATATTGTCCGCTTGTTTTTTAATAAACAAAACGTTATTATAATATAAACACGTGAAAAACCTCTAAGTTTGACAACACCCACAAAGTCTGCCTATGCTTGTGCATGTGCTTGTTTGATGGTAAATTTGAAAATAAAACAATTAGTTTTATCAGGTGTCGGTGAAATGTATGCCTCGATACTATCCCTTTGACCAGCTATACTTCTGAAAAATAACTGATAAGATGACAGAAGACAACACTTTTGTAGATAAATCGGTATATATTTGATGAAATATGAAAAGTAAATCAATAATAAAATGAAAATTGAGGACCCTTATTAGATTAGTCAATGCTAATTTTATTATCTGAAATAATGTTTATAGTTATCTTTTAAATGTAAATAATTGAATTGACTATCTTAGAAAGCAGATAAACCAAGCTAGATTCTGTTTGTCTCATAAACAATCAAACTGTAAAAATATTATATTAAAGGACTTGTTGTCTTTTTTAAGTTCTTATAATTTATACCATCTATGTCTGTGATAAGTATAAAAATGTTTTGAGGTCTTTTGGAAATTGGACTAGGGGATACAGTACATGATGTTTATTAAGATGTAAAAGCACTTTTTGAGTTTACACATATAAAAGAGGTGACTTATTCAGAAAAAAATGTTTGGCTAGTTTTAACGCCGCTTTTTACATACTTTCTATCATATATCTCGACTTTAGGTCCACTGTACAGGCCTTTTTTCCTAGCACTGGATAACTAATGGTTGGCCATCTACTTATTTAAGGTAACTACAAACACAAAACTAGTGATAAACACACAATAATTTACCATTAATATATCCTATCTATAAGTACACTCTACCACAGGAGTAATAAACTATTAATCCAAAACGTTTTTCATAAAAAGACAGCCATGATGACCCTAGAGCGCTTAACTGTTTATTAAGGTTCTTAATTAAAACGATAATAATGATCAACAACAGGTTCAAAGTTAGAACCTAGATCAATTGATTTCAAAGTTCCATTTTGCATGTTTTGCGTTATGAAATGTCAAAGTGCTCCAATTGTAAAAAATATAATGGGACGCAGGCTTCATTTCACAATTAAGGTTAAAATATATCAATTGTCAATTGCAAATCATATTAAGTATGTGATACATCAAAGTTGATGACGTCGATTATTCAGTTAGATCAATGTGTTTAAAAATGTTTTTTAAAATGTTATGGTAAAACATTGTTCAATGGACGTTTTCTAATAAAGGGTATTTAAAGCACAATAATCCGTATTTTCAACAATGATTCAAAATAATGCGCAGGAAATATTTGAAGTGACACGAATTTATGAAACATGAAACCATCTGTATTTAAATTGTAATCATGTGTGCTTATATTAGGTTTTTTTCATGACACATTTATTGTCGATATCTAAATTTTAAAAAATGAGATATTTTAAAATTTATTCAAAAGGAGACAAATCAGCTATTTTAAATCTGCCACGATCAATGCATACAGGTAAAATGCTTATTTGCAAATATGATACTCGTTTTATTTTTCCTTTTTTCGTTTGTTTGGATTTTACGGCACGTCCACACATAAATGGCCATATCGTGCTAAATGCTAAAATAGGCTTAAACTATTATGCAAAATGTTGTAAATAAAAAATAAATTAAGAGCCAATCAGATCTTTGAATACAAGTTTATCTCTTTCAAATAATCGATGATGTTTTTTGATGGAATTGCATTAAAGAGTTCTTTGAGTGAGTTTACATTATAAAATCTGTTACGGCCTGTGAAAAATCATTACATTCCAGAAGAAAATGCTTGACAGTAAAATTTTCATTACAGCCTACACAGAAAGGGGCATTGTCATTCGTTAGGAGATAAGAATGGGTAACTTAAGTGTGTCCAATTCGGCATCGAAGAAGAAATGTTTGATCATGGCGGTTTGACAAAGACAGAGATGGTTACACACCAAGAGATGGGTTTATATCATGAAATTTATTAAAAAAGGCATTGCCCCAATTTGCTTTCCATTCAAATGAAACGAGTTTATTTATAGCCGTTCTAAAATCACAAGCAGGTAACAATAAGTCAGTTTGTTTTGAAAATTTAAAGTTTGTTTAGCTAAAGCATCCACCTTTTCATTTCCTCGTATACTTACATGACTTGGAATCCAATATAATTTAACAGATTTTATTTTAAGTATATCATGAAATCGCAAAAGAAGTTTCTTTATCATGATATTGTCAGTTTTTTTATTTTTAATGGATATTAAAACAGAAAGCTAGTCAGATAATATCACAAATTTATCATGGGTGTGCTGTTCTATGTATGACAATGCTAAATCCATAACTTTTGCATCAGCAGTAAAAATTGATGCATTATCTGGTAATTTCATACTAGATGTAAAATCGCTTTCATACACAGCCGCACCTACTTTGCAACCTTCCTTTGAACCGTCCGTATAAACATGTATAAAATTTTCATGTTCTTTCTTGATTGCTAGAAACTTCTCTTTGAAATGTTCATGTGAATTTTATGTCTTTTTTTATATTTGAAAGGTTAATTTTTATTTTAGGGGAATTATAAGTCCAAGGTGGAACATCCTCATCGTCATTTTGAAGGATACTGACAGGATTAATTTTAAGTTTATCTAAATTATCTTTTAAACGAAGGCCTAATGGTTTAATTTCCTTTGGTTTGTTAACAAATTTTTCAATATAATTTGGTTTGAAAATAATATTTTGGCTGGATTTTTGCTATTTGATGAAATTCTAGTTGCATATTGAAGTGATAGCTTTTTTCGACGAAGTTGAAGCGATGGTTCCCCAGCTTCCGCATATAGACTTTCTACAGGTGAGGTGCGAAAAGCACCTAAAGCTAAGCGTAAACCCTGGTGATGTATGGTATCTAGCATTTGAAGATGTGATTTTCTTGCAGACCCATATACAACAGAACCATAATCTAATTTTGATCGGATAAGACTTCTGTATAATTTCAGTGATGTGGAAGAATTTGATCCCCAATTTGTACTTGATAAAACCTTAAGTAAATTTAAAGCTTTAAGGCATTTAGTTTTCAAATGATTAATATGTGGTATAAAAGGAAGATTTTTGTTAAATATAATTCCTAAAAACTTAGCTTCATCAACTACTGGAACTTTAGAACCAGATATGTAATGTAGGGTCATTATGGTGGTTCCACAATCGACAAAAATGAACACATTGAGTTTTTGACTTTGAAAATTTAAAACCATTTTCTATTGCCCTCTTTGGTTTCATGATGCATAAAAGCCTATTAGATCGACCGATTGCCAAGGTAAAGCACTGTGTTGATATCGGTGAAAAAAAAATGCACATAAAGACACAAACAGTATAAATGTAGTTTCAAGGTCTATGTTTTGCAATAATGAAAACTGTTAAATTGACACATACTGTATACAATAACAATTACACCATGGGGTAACTTGCTTAAATACAGATAGTAAGTCTGTGTTGGGTATTAAAGCTATGCACATATTTCTATAAAAACGATAAATCACAACTCCTGAGCTTGTTTTAACCACATTGAGCCAAACAGAAGTTAAGGATTGCGAATCCCTATTAATTTTATCACGGACACTTACTTATGTGCGCATAATAAATCCAAGTAAGGATTATTGAAGAAAGCAATCTACTAAGAATTTATAACGGCAATGTTTCAATTATATGACTTAAATCAGACACATCTTTACAATTTTCAGTACTCTTTCTTCATTGAGAATAAGTTTAGTCTCAGGGTTATGTTTTGACATCTGAACTGAATCTTACTCAATAGCTATATTTGAGATAATCAATGGTAAATTTGCCGGCGCAGACACTTTATACTTTGCTTTTATATAGCAATATATGATAAGACTATAAACTCACATTCAAGTAATTCCCTTAATAAATATTTACACACAGCATTGTAAAGATAAAGGAAAAAAAAGATACTCAAAATTAATCAACTACATTAATTTGAAAACCCGAATCACAGGCTCCAGTGGTCATTCCAATGAGATGATTTACTCGTATATAAAATGAAAAAAGAAAATAATCACATGTATGTAGTTCTTATAAGCATTTGCCATTTTCTTGCTCTTGAGAACTGGTGAAACAAATTTGCCTGCAGTACCTTCGTCTATGAAAATTCTTCCCCAAACAAATCCTGAAACATGTTTGCTACATTGAACAAAATATAACGTTAATATTTCAAATCAATATTCTCAACATAAATAAGATTATTGTTGAAATAAATATTAGACTAGTTTCAAAACAGATTATAGTTACATCATGTATTTCCTTTAAAAAATCAGATGATATACATAGGACTAATGCTTGTTATACAATTAGACGATTTGATTCCATTTTCAGTTTATCAAACCAACCTTTTGTGAATGGAATATATAAAAAAAAATCGTCTTTTTTTCTGGTTCCCTGCTTACTTCTATAAAGAACACTTTGGAATTGAACCAAACTTGGTCAAGAAAACAGATAACAGGATTTCCAAAATTAAGGTAACAGATTTATAGCATTATAGCAAACATAACGTAACAGCAGTTATTTCATTATTTTTAAAATAAGGAGTGATCACTGATATTCAACCAAAGACTGACACTACTTAGCTTTGAAATAATATTGCACAATTAATCCGTGAATAGACAAATAAGACCCCCATATGAACGGTATAGTGGCATCGCAGTACTAATAAGGTAATTCTGACCTTATGTAAAGTTAATACTAGTTATTTTAATAAATTTTCTATATCATAAGAAGCACTTCATTTCAAATAAAGCTATTTTGGGTCAACCCTGGTCTTTTAAAATTGTAAGTTACCATAACTTCATATGTGTCTATGCAATTATTCATATGTCATTTGTCTGACGTCATTCAGTTACAGAATGGTCAATCGCTCAATTATATAAATCATTCGTTCAAGTCAAGAAAAGTGTTAAAGTGTCAAGTTTCCATTAACCATGAATAGTAAGGCTGATTTACTAGCATCTTATGTGAAAAATCGATAAGACATGAATTTAAGGAAGCGGTAAGCACTCACGATATACATTTGTCTTACTTAGAAAAAGGCTTCTTTCATCAAAGTATTCTGTGTTATTTGTTGACCTATTTTTGCTTCGTTTTTAGTTTTGTTTAAACGTTTATCCAGCATATAAAACAAGCATTTAAAATAATGCATTATCTAACAACACTCATTATTCTTTCTATAACCAAAACCACACAATATTGTACACTTTACAATTTAAAATTGTGTTATCATTTTGGAAACATGATTTAAAAAATTAATAATTTTCAGCCATATAGCCAATGATGCCAAATGTCTCTTTTGATTAATTTATTGTCAATTGTAAGACTCTGATCTAATTAAATAAACGCTGTATCGCTGATTTACGATTAAAAAACTATGACGTTTATGCCTTTGCAGAACAATATAGCTTAAAGTATTTAATCTTGAATCTTTAAATTTTGAACAAACTTAGCCTTGAGGAATGCTGGTATTTAACAAATGACTCTAAAGCCACCGTGTTCTTCAAAGTTAAACACCCTATTTTATATCAGTTTAATGCCATTTAAATTTAAATTTATTATCACAACCTTTTCATCTTCAGAATTAATTAAAGGTCATCTGATTGAATAACAAATCTGCTTTAAGGTAAACTAATTATTTTGTGGTGTAAAAGGCACCTAAACAAACGTATATCATATAGGACAATACTTAATATGTAAGATGAAAATTAGAGCTTTAAGATAAGTTAATACATTGCAAAAAAGCTGTTTGTGTAACGCAAATGAAGTATAATCGAATTATATGCACGACCTTTCAATACCATTTTTTTCTGAAATGCAAAAATTGCACAGGTATGTGATACATATTTTATTTACATGAAGTTAAATAAACAAATGTTATTTTGACTACGGTTGCTCTCCAAAGTATTATGTCATTTCCAAGAATTTAAAAAACATGATCTAAATTATCTGATTGTTTGATCTCAAACCTGATAAATAAAACACTAATTCAGAACAGTCACTGCAATAGAATTTTTTACATAGTTGTTAGAAAATTGAATTACGTTTTTAACCATGTTTCGTAAAGGGCCAGCCATAGAACAGAAAACATGAAAAAATATATGTCCTTCTAAAAAGGTTGTGATACGTAGAAAAAATAGTTTCAAGAAATTGGGTAATAGATCTATCTATCTAGCAAACATTTAAGTTAACAATAAAATCATGTTTTACTTAATACAAGCAAATTTTACACACGGTAGAAATAATTCAACTGATTTTATTTGATTCTTAAACATTATTAAATAATGCAATCAATAGGAAGTTACTGTACCTTGCATCATATAAATCTTTGGTACGTGAATACCTGTTCTTTGCATATCTTGCTTTGACAAGTTATCAATTTTTTTAAATGGCTTTTAGTATACACTTAACAAAAAAGATCTCTCACAGAATATCTATATCAAATGATTAAAATGTTTTTGATGTGCAGACGTTAAGAAAAACACAAAATTCCTTGTATGTCCATTGCAGAAAAATTACAGAATGTGGGTCTAAATCCAAGTTGAAAGTCGTTATCGCATGTTTTTACATTATTTCTTTGTAATTAAGCTTATTTTGATAAAAACGCACGGAAAGTTGCGCCACTTGTAATGTAAGTGAACTGCTAGCAGAAATTATTTTCAGATTTCCTCCATGGAGCAAGAATTATAAACATAGTCAAGAGATTTGTCTTGAAGATTAAGGCCAGATGTCGCCTAGCTGGAAGTGTCAATGTCCTATATAATTGACCCTGTCAAAGGTCACGATTAAATCTTGTTCAATAAACGATTTTAGTACATTTATTCAAGAACTGCCACTTATTAAGGTCAATTGGTCTATAATTGAAGGTTTGTTACATGATAAATATTTCTGCTGATAGTATTCAGTACCAGACATGACAACAAACCTCGAAAGCATTATTGGCAGGTGTGAGATACATGATCCGATATAGCATATATTTATAGAGCAGATGGTTAAAAAATATTTATATAGCAGATGATAAATTGTTCTTTAACAAAACAATATTTCATTATATAACTCTTCAAACTAAATAACTAAGACATTTATTAACAATTTTTACAGCAATATTTTTTAAAAATATCCAAATGATACTTTTCTATTGTTTTATCAAAGTTTGAAATACTTAAAATGTGAATTAGTTATGTGAATGCTTACGTACATACGGTATTCTCACGCATGGACCAATTGTCGAATATTGGTAAAGTTCCACCGATTGGTAAAGTGTCTTGGTTGCTTATTGCAATCACAGATTTATTCATTTTGTTCGAATCCGTATAAAGCGGGAAAATCTTAGATTGTATACCTTAAATTGTAGTATAAAATTTAAGTATTAATTGTAAGTGTTATGTAATAGAATTGTCAAAAACATGGAACAGGTTTTTCTTTTGAAAAGATTATTTTATCCAAGCAGCATAATATCGGACTGTGAGTGGTGGTACATACACATAAACCACCAAACCTCAAAGTTTTTTTGCGAATTTCAATTACCACCTTTTTCTCGGAATCGGTCATTATTTCTTTGAATGAAATGCATATGTCCGTACAGATGTCATGAAGCAAACATGAAATGTTGTACTTTGTTACAGATACAAAACTTAAATAATACAATATTTTATAATTAAAATATCATCAGAGTACTTAACACTTTTGTTCCATGCATTTATATTGTATTATACTATATTTTATTTTCAAACAAAATAATGAAAATAAATGTATGTTGCTATAAATGATATGTAATATTATTAATTGTTTGAATTATGAAATACCATATATATTTACATGATAAAGAAATAAATTTTTATATCTTTGATTGTACAATGTTCTTTTCAAAGAAATTTGAACAATAAATAGTCTATTGGAAAAAGTTTAAGTACACCTTCTTCTTGCTCTAAACGTTTCTAGTTAATAAAAAGGATTTAGTATTACTTTTAAAAGACTTGGCAGTATTCTATAACTTTAGTGTTTACGCTATGGACATATTTGAGTGTCATGAAATATAACAGAAGTGCAACATCAATGGTACTGTATGGATCACACATGATGTTTCTGATTTCTTAATTGACCATTTTAATTCTCTACTTAAGTCGTTGCTAGGGTCATTTGCGGGAGCACTCATTAACCATTGCGCCTCATTAGAATATTACATGCCCAATTAGACTATGCCTGTTCATGGACAACATTAAATAATCCAACGTTGACGTCTCCAATGATCTATCGCACTTCAAATCGAGTTTGAACGATGTTTATTTTGGCAGGATAAGACAATCCTATTTTATTTCCTTATTTCACTCTTTCTTAAACTGCTTTTGACATGATAATCATGCTTTGTTTTCATTTCTTTACAATTGCCAATATTTATATCCATTTTTCTCTTGTTAATAATTAGATTTTAAAAATAATCAAAATCTTCCATCTATTCAATTTTGTTTTCAATGTTGCGTCTTTGGATTCCCTTTCGTCATTACATTATCAACATATCTCTACATATAACAATTAACCTTTAGTATTTTATTAAATGTATCAAGTTCAACAAGCAAATATAAATGAAAACAAATTTGTTCAAACACAAAATAAGAAATTGTAGGCTTGTCAACAGATGTATCTGTACAAAATTATGTTGAAGAAAAATAAGAAAGATGTAAATGAAACGTATAAGTAAATATCCCTGATGTTAATTATAATGATGCTAATACATTCATGAAAATACCTGTTCTTGTATATTACGTTTATCATCATCTTTGTAAAATTATGCACATTACCCACAATTACAGCGGAGATAGCAAATTTCATTTTCTTATGCAATTATTCTAGTGCAGCAAGCTAATAGCTACTAAAGCATTTTGCATGAAGCCGTTAACACTGGAAATGTCTATTTCTATTCAGAAGTCAAGTGTGTAAATAGAGTAACAGATACCATTAATCGAAGCATTGAAAATTCGTTTCCCAATGACGTTTTAAAAAAAAAACAGATATACTTGGGAGGAGAGAATAACGGAAGTAAGTAGCATCTAATTCAATAACAATTTCAAAGAAATAACCCTTGCCGCATTTTCTTTAAACATTTTGAATACAAAAGATGTAAAGGGAACGATTTTCTGTTTTTCAAGCTGTCAGTCAAAGTCTATGTTGAAATAATTGACTGCATGCGTATTAAAACAAAAACTCTATGATATTGATATTCTGTTTTATTTCTACTTTACAGTCTCCACAGAATCAGTATCTCAAGTTATTAGAAATATTAACATTTGATATATGATATTCCTATATTAGTTATAAAATTAGCTTCATGTAAATTATTTTATATTGATGTCCTCTATACAAGTTATATAATATTTATGCTTCATATCAGCGTGATGTAGTTACATTATATGATTTATAACTTTGCCTTGATCAAGTTTAATGTGTTTTATTGTAACACACACAAACAACAAAACAAATAACAAAAAAAAACCCACCTAAATAAAGCGGAAAAAGGTAACTTGGATCTCGAAATTTGAGCTCATGGAGGGAAGTTAGAGGTTGTGGGTTATATATCGTACCCAACAAATTGATCGGGAAGAAACTGATCTTTCAACAGACCAAACTTTACGCCATACCTGATTTTATTTATTTATTTATTCTATTTTATTTTTTTTGGGGGGAGGGGGGGTTGCATAATTACTATGAAAGGAAATTAAAAATGTATGCAATTAGGAAATTACCTTACGTGAGATTCGTTAAGATATAATTTGATACATTGCTTAATTACCTGAACTAGATTATTGCTAATAATATTTGCCTTCGCATGATTTCCTACCGCTAAAAAAACAACAACTCGACTATCTAGTTTGTGAAGTGTTAACAGTACTGAACAGATCATTGTATTCACCGTAACGTATATTGTGCGAAAGTCTTACACTAATTCCTTCCAGACATTATGCCAATGTTTTGTTACAGATGCATTGCATAGGGAAATGAAGATTTCATCTAATCAGACGGTCGTTATATCAGAAATTCTTTGTCTAGCCCTTGTTTAATTCACCTAGCAATCAATGGAAAATGAAACAGAAATAATGTTAACGTTGACAAAATTTCTAATAGCATGGTTTGATTATAGCCTAATTAATTTGGCGTGAACGGTTTGACCCATTTTTCAGACTTTTTTTATTACTGTCAAACCGTTACGCCTAATTTTAACTGTCATTTTTATGCACGGAAAATTTACCGGCAACACCATCGGTAGTTTTATTAGATTTTTTCATTTAAAATAGCAATAATTGTTTTTTTTTGCTACATATACACAGTAAACACACTTTCACACAATTGTCAATATAAAAATAACTGTGAAATACCTTTGTATCAATTATTATGCACTTTATTTCTCAATTGTTACCAAAACATTTCCCAATACAAAGGGCGGATGACGTCACTCGTAAAAATTTGATATCGTGAAAATTGGTAGTATAATTCAGGGTGTTTAACCGGTAATGTTGAAGTTCGCGTCTGATAAATAGAACTTTTTTTTTAAACGTTTCTTTTAAATTCTGCTATTTATGTAATAACAAAGATTATACAGATTATGACATGTTCCAGAAATGTGATATACATTCCGTAATGCTGCATGTTATCATAATTACAGGAGATCTATGTGCGAGGGGATTATAATATAGATCTAATAATATAACAACCATAAATCCATTTTTTCCTTTATTTATTATACTGTAGATATAACGTTTAAAAAGAAATCCAACAAATATCGCTAGGGACTTTATTTTTCGATGTATGCATATAAAATGGCATTGTGAAAAATTAAAATGTCCATAACGAGAAGCATCTTTGTAGCGAGATACTCGACATTTTTCATTTCAAGTGGTACCGATAAAGGTCGGGAGATATACATATATCCATATTTATGTATATATATGTGAACAAGTATACGTCTTTTATGTGTCGCCTTATGTGTGTCAACTCCAGTAGCAGTTATTTTAATTCAGTGCTACTTTACGTCTCTTGTCTAGACGTTTCTGATGTTTTTTTATTTTCTCTTTAAACTTTTCAACATTTTTGCAGGACTCATTTGATACAATTGTTGGGAAAGCTTTATGACTCCGACCAAGACATTTTACAGTCAGTTTTTCTGGCCTAAGCAAATGAGTAAAAAGACGGAGGTCTTCTTGTCTTCTGTCTTCTTTTCTAGTATGGATTCCTTCTCCAGATCCACCAACCAAAGAACTATATATTTCCTGAATGGCTGTCCCGAGACCACCAGCAAGCCTTCCGTGCCTATCCAAAGTTTCCTTTGAATATTTAGATCCGGCCGTCTTTATACTATCTGTAAAGAAATGTTATTGATACATCACCATAACTGTAATATATCCAAAAATATACAGGAAATGTATAATAACAATATGCAGAAAGAATAAGGTAATTAAAGTAATTTTTATCAGCAATAGGTATTCATCATTGAAAAAAGGCAGGATATCTGAACAAAAAGTGTAATTTATTTTCTATTTAGTTTTAATAATTACTTTATGATTATTTGCAATGCTAACCTTTGAATTCCCTATTTAGAAATTCATTAACCAAGTCCATTTCATCATTTCTATTTCGGCCACCGTGCAGGTTAACAGTCCTATTCCATGTTAGGTCAAACCTCAATCCCTCTGGTAGCCAACCGTTTAGAGCTGAAAAGAGATGCTGACTATTAAATATTCTCTATGCAAATGTATTATCAAAAATTTATCACACACTTTTGCCGATTTTGGACTCCGTAAATATGATATTGCAAGGCCGTGCATATATTTTGAAGTGAAGTCATGAGCGCTTTACAGACGCGCTAAATAACTAAAAGGGTTGGAGCACCACACTAAATACCGTATTCCGGTATATACCGGACAACGAGCCCTTATATTAACGTGATCATTTCGTTTCCCTCTTTTACCCAAGGGAAAAATAATTTTTTAAAAGGTTAATTCATTTTTTCACATCATTTATTGTATATAATAATAAAGAAATCGGTGCAAAAAAAAACATTTTTCTACTTTGTGAATTATAAATTTCAAAGCTAGAGGTTGTTCAATCCTATATTAAAAATGTTCCTTAACTATAAGCGCGTCAATGAAAAATGACTCTTATTTTGCTTTAAACGGTCTTTATTTTGGGTATGTGATAAAATGAATATTACATTCGTGTAATTTCATTACTGACTTTATTGCACTCGTTGAATACAATTATATAATGCTCGGCTCGCATACTATAATTTTATTCAACTCGTGCAATAAATTCCGTATTGAACTTACACTCATTCAATATCCTCTATGTATGATATTCTTCCGTCTTAAATGGTATGTAATTCAAATCCTGGGCATTTTTTACTTAAGTAAATTTCAGCTTAATTTTTATTACAATAAATAAAGAAAATGAACATTATTATATGCAATAATGAATGAAAAAGTCAAGCACTATGCAACTTTTTGGTAGGATAGCACTTTAATTACCTGTAATTAGTCGATGGCCTAGAATGAAATACTTGGTGTGGTTTCCATTATGAAACAATGGAAGGTCCATTTTCCAAAATAACACCATCATCTCTCCATTATTAGATCTAACTGCCTTTCTTCTAATCATATCATTCAGTCCTCTCCATACTAATATCTTCGTATACTCGAACTTTCTATCGAGCCCTTCTTCTTCTTCACGTGTCTTCTTCCGTTTCTTCCCTCGATCTTTAGTCTTGCACGTTTTGGAACAATACCAGCTTGTTTCTAAAAGCAGATTAAATCATTATGCATGTTCACATCATGTATTGTATATTTAATAAAGAATCTTGTGTGTCTAAATAATGAACCTGTTTGGGAACATTTCTCAAAATTTTGGTGAATTTTGTGATAAAATTGGGAATTCAAAATAGTTTTGTGTAGTATGAAGTATGTAGGGGCATTTATTCTGTAATATATCGCTGTAAATGTATAAAGCTTTTAAGCTTGATACCAGAAATAAATTAGGTACAGATGGGATAATGACTTAATAGTAACTTTTAATTTCTTAAGTTTTTAAAAATTAAATTGAATGAACTGTTAAATTGTACAATGATTTACTTAGTTTTCTAAATAAAACCTACTCGTGTCTGGAAACTGGTCCTCAGTCATTCCGAAGCAACAACCATGAAACCATTGTCCTTCACAATTTGGATACGAACATTCTATCATGGGCTCATCTTTAATGTATTTCTTGCAAATACAGTATTTGTAGTGAATTACATCATTCCGACATTCCTCCGAACAGAACCAATCTGAAGGTATGTTGTCTTCATCGATTCCTACGCACACGTAATGGAACCAATGGCCTTTTTCACAGTCATTGTTCTGACATTCAATCATAGGTTCATCGAAATCGTCTAAGTCTGAAACACAAAACCAAACAATTAGAAAAAGAAAAGCAAGT
Organism: Ruditapes philippinarum; assembly: GCF_026571515.1. NCBI lineage: Eukaryota > Metazoa > Mollusca > Bivalvia > Venerida > Veneridae > Ruditapes > Ruditapes philippinarum. The sequence continues at coordinate 52,452 of NW_026855535.1, forward strand.
TAAGTGAAGGATATAAATAAAGGCTTAATTTAAACTCAGATTTTCATGACACAGTCCTCTAAATTAAGTAATGTAAATGCAAAATATTTACCTTCTTTACAGTGACATAACCCTTCTTCCGCTAACTCCTCCAAATTTGATTCTATCTTTGTTGTTCCACACCATACTTTCTCTACTATTTCCTTCGCTGTGCTTTTCAATTGTTGTCTCTGCTCGCTGTCATCCATGCCATCAAACAATGCAATATCGTCATCCAAATTCTCCATATTTAGATGGTCCATACCAAACAGAAGAACATATCCCTTTGTTACAAAATTAAGAAAGTCGCTCACGTAGTTAAAGCTCTCCGCAACAGTCTTTGAAACAGACCGCTGATTAAAGACATTTTTGAGGTAGAAGAGAGTTCCTTTATCCTGTGCACTTCTACCATCAAACAAGGTATCCATTGTTTCCTAAAAAAAGAATAATGCGTTGTGTATTTCTTAAACATAACAATAAGAATACTTAGTATTATTTAAATTTCATGAAATATGAACATCTAACATATATTTGATACATGGAAGTGAATAGATGAAATGTATTTATGTAAGCATTTACTATAGTTGTCTTAACTGAAATCACATACATGTGCATTTTATGTTAAATATGTCTGCTTTATTACCTGCATTAAAATCATACGCTTATGAAATTCCTGTGGTGACGGTTCCAGTCCCTCTAGCCGTTCACGTGGAGTCGCTCCATTGGCACGTGCGTTTTGTGCATCAGCATGACGTTCGCATGACAATCCATCTCCCCATGTAATAATTGGATATAGGGTACCGTCAGCTTCATTTTGGGGAACATAGCGGTGTAACATATCTAAAATGTTTATAACTCCTGCTGTTGTAGATGGATTTTCTTGCAGAACACCTATGTTAAACTGAAATTAAAAAAAACACACATTTTAAAATATTAGTAACCACTTCAAATTTTGATGTATGTTCTCACTCGCGCGGACGCACACAAACACATACGCTCGAAAATACACATGTTTTTTTATCAATAACAGTATTCAATTTACATTACAGAATAACGCATGTAGAAGCACTATTTCACATAGGAAAAATCCACTTACTATTTCACTTTTTCGTTTACTTTCTTCTATGTATTTATGGTCTTCTTCTGTCACCATTGTTTTGAGATGAGACAAAAGAGGAACGTGGTTCACTAATATCTCTATCACACTATTTATTAATGCGTCCTTTATCTTTAAAATCTCGGCTTCTTCTAGAAAATACTTCTCCAAAGGTACAGCGGTTGCCGGTATAACAGTTTTATCAATAAGGTGGCTGCTTTGTACACGGTTTTTGCTACATATGCAAGTGCCCAACTTAAATACTTGTTTCCATGGTTGCGAGTCTGATGACGGGCCTTCACTTGCTTCCCAACATTGTCCCAACAAATTGTATAACCTTTAAAAACAAAATAACACTTCACTGATATATTTCTATAAAGTATTGAAAAGCATGAAATAATTGGCTTTATTACACTTCTGAGTCGCTGTTAATGTGATAAAATCAAATATGTATAATATTGATACTGGTACAGAATATGTATGGACTGCACTCTAAGTGCTGGTACGTATACTGAATCGGAAACTCAAACAAAATGTCTATTTTTCAGTTTGGAGCAGATTTCATACTAAAAAGATTTTTATTTGCAGAACGGTTTACAAATCACAGTAGATTCTATCAGTTACAATAATTAAGAAGAAAATTACCATGAGGGATGTCTTGAATATTTTCAACATTTGGAAGTGTTGGTTCTTCTAAAACACTTTCTTCAGCAATATCTTCCCATTCATCCATAGATTCAGAACTCTCGGAAGAAACTATTGAAGAGAGCTGAGATATGTCCGTATCATCGTCACTTACACTGGAAGCATCTTCTGTTTCCATGGCAGAATTAGATGGGAAAATGTGTTCCTGTACATAGAAAATTGCATAAAATGTGTCACATAGAGGATATTTAATGAGTGCAGTTCAATACTAAATTTATTGAACGAGTTGTATAAAATCATATTATGCGAGCCTCTGGCGAACATAATATTGTTTTATTCAACGAGTTCAATAAATTTTTCAATGACCCGCCCATAGTGTAACGCTAACATTAGCATGCTTTAACGCTATGTTTCTATATAGCGCAAATGACGTCACGTCAAAGTGTAATTACACTAGTGTAATATAGTTTTTATTAAATGGCTTTATTACACTCCTGTGCCGCGGTTTATGTGATAAAGACTCATATTACAAGAGAATTTAATATGATTTTATTCATTCATTTCTTCAATAATTTATCACGACTTCCGTTATTAAATAATAATTGAAAAATTACTAAAAATGCAAGGAATAACAACACATAATAATAAAGGTTTATTACTATTTCGTTGCATTTACCTGTAATTCTATCTTCCACTGTTTCAGTCCTTTATCAAACGTATCTGCTAACTTATCTAATGTTGACAACATCAGGTTTTCAGCAACTTATATTCCGATGTGGTAGAAATCACTGAACAGCTGTAATGATAGACAGCAATTAAATTCCAATTTTTAGTTAAATATGATATAGATAAATGACAATGAACTCACGGATCTCTTACAGCCGGCTCTCCACATCTGAATTGCATTCATTTTCTGGAACATATTTGCCCTGTGAGGTTTGATCTGAGCTAGGATCTGACAAATCAATGAACCAATAACTGGTTTCAATGATATCTCGCTACTCTTGCCTTTAACGAGCCTTCCTCTGAAAAATGTATTATGTTGTTAAGGCCGTTTTAATACTTTTTATTATGATTAAATCATTTAAGAACGAAAACGCATATAGCATTTTGATATGCCTAAATATTCTTACAAAAGAAAGAGCTTATTATATCATGAATTAAATTACACTCAAAATTATGTAATTTTGTAAATTTTACATGTCATTTTAAGAAAGTTATGTCATTTTGTAAATATTACATGTCATTTTAAGGTATGACAATCCTTATGTATTACCTCCTGCTTTGAAGAGCATTAAATTATGCTAAAATTCCGGTTAACGAAACTTAGGGACGTAGGTTCAAACCCCAGAAGGGTCAACTTTTTTTCTTTAAACATTATGTATGTACCTGTAATATGCCTTTCTTGAACTAAAAACATGTTTAACTTTAACATTTAAATTAATATAATACTACATGATATTTTTGAAGTCTAATAAAGTAAAAACTGGACGGTAAAATTATTTAATATTTTTACAAATGTTCAGTTTCTTATAGCGCCAGTTAGGTGGTCATACATTAAGCAATCAAATAGTTACCTCATCAGTGTGTCTTCGTTTCCTGGGTATGTGCAGGCTCCAACTAAAACATTAACCAGTATTGGTGCATGTGACTTGACCAACTGAATTAAGTCATCCCACCTCAAATTACGAAAATTTTCAAAGCTAGCCTTCTTCGTAATTTGCAAATCTTGTTTTAGGAGACACAGCACTTCTTTTCTAACATGACGTACCAACAAACTGATTAAATCACGTTTTGCCGCCTTTGATCGTTTTATTAACCATCGAAACCCTGCCTTGTAATGGTAGTTGATTATATATTTGGATTCAGTAGACAGTGTAGATTTCTGAACCTACAACATGCACAAAATCATATTTACGTTTTATATGAGAATAACAATTTATAACCTTGTGATTGTTATAAGTAAACATTAAACTGTGACACTATTTCATTATTACAGCTGAAAACGCTCTCGATAATCTATGTAAACACTATATTTGCTTTTAAGTTATTTATTACTGTATAGTTTTTTATATATATATATCTGTATATTTATGTATGTCTGTATAATGTTGACAGGGAAATGAACCATTTAAATAAAAAAAAATGTATGCCCATCACATCTCATAAATGAATTTGTTTTCATTATAACGTTTTCAAACATTTAAAATAAATTAAGAAAAGTTTATCTAAACAACGAGCTAACACATGACTTTCACCTCTGCGGAAAAATATCGCTGTAGTGCCAGTAAAAACGTGACTTTTTTTGTGTATAAATTTTAATCGACAGAAATTTGAACTCATTAACCTACCTTTCCCTTTAAAGGTGCAGATGTGAAAATCGTGCTTTTCAATTTTTTCTATGGAGTAAAGGTTGCTTTCTTTTTCCGTTTTGTAGATACATAAGTTCCAGGCAATGTCTTGTCAAAAAGTTTCTGTTTAGATGATTCTCCTATACTTGCAGACTTTAACAGTTTCTCGCACTCTAAGCACAAAAATCTTTCATCACGTTTTCCTTTTGGCGTAATTGTACTCCCTAATATGTCCTGTATTACTTCTTCGCTATGTTCAAGTGTCAGTAATGGTTTTCTTCCATAACTCTTCTTGTATACCTTAAACTTCTCACCACAATTTGAGCATTCCATTTTAACACATGCTTTAATAAATGATTACTAGCATCTCTCATTTATTTTAAGATTCCATTTCCCAACATACAATGCACACTGTATATATAGATCATCAACTGTCCAATTATGGAACAATATAGACAACGACCAATCAGATGCGACGCGGCATTATCTTTGATCATTTGACCAGGCCTCCGGGGCAGAATAATATTTGGCACCACGATTGACATGTTTATATAAAGTTCGGCTCAGTTACGTAAAATAAAGAGAACGCTTTTTTTCGAAATGGATGATAATGTGTTACAAAAAGTAAAAGTAGAGTTTGGGTTTAACTTCGATCTGAAAAAAGAGCAGTTAGAAGTTATTGAATCAATAATAAAAAAGAAAGACGTGTCTGCAATTCTACCAACGGGCTTTGGGAAGAGTTTATGATACATTATACCACCGTTGTATTTAGACGCTGTAAGTGATTATTCTTTATATAATTTTACGATACATGTATATTTTAAAGCAGCACGCCTCAAGATTCATGCTTATTTTTAATAAAAGTTTGATTTCCTTTAAAAATAATTTGGGGGCTCATCTAGATGCATGAACTTTTAAGAATAGGCAATAACTTTAACACTTTTCTATAAATAAACTTGATTATATCGATAGATTTCTTATTCGACAAAAACCTGAACGACGTTTTAAAAAGAATAGAATTATTTGTAGAAAATAAATTTGATACACTTAATATAAATTTAAAAATAAATAACTCAGTAAAAGTGATGAAGGTAAATGATAAATGAATATTTATTCTTATGTTTAAGTTTCATACCTGATAAAAAATGTGGTTTATCTTCAAGGTAGAAGCAGGCATCAGGCACATCGCTTTGGTGATATCCCCTTTATTGAGCCTTATAGAAGACCAGTGAAGAGAGCTTGAGAATCATAATATTTCATCTTTGGGTGTTACTCGTGAAACATTCACAGATTTGGATGGTATTTAAATTTAGTCGCAAAGTTTGATTATAATGAGTTAATGAGTCTAACAATAAAACTCATCATAACTTTTGAAATATAAATGAAAAGCTGTGCGAGAAATCAATATCATTTTCAATAAATCAATTATTTATGTCATAATTAATTCTCTTTCCTTCATGTAATATACATTTTACTTAAATTATGAAAGTCATTTGTTTTTTTTTGTTTTTTTTGTTGTTGTTCGTAGATTTATGTAAGGCAGACGCATCGATAGTTTTCACTACACCTGAAGCTCTTCAAAATAAAAATTGGAGAAAAATATTGTTGGATGAAAACTTCAAGAAAAGATTGTGTCTTATAGCTTGTGATGAGGCTCACTGCATATCTGACTGGTAAGTTACATGTACTATTTGTTGAAATGTCAGCATGTTTATTAGAATATAAAAACAAAACAATACAAAATGAGTCATGATTTGGCTATTTTGATATTTTAGTCATCAATGCGCACATGTTTCACGTGCGGCCTTATTAAATAGACAACATGTGCGCAGTTAGAAGTTTACATGTGTTCATTCCTGAAATGATCTACAAATTATCTATTTCTCATGTTCAAACAAAAATGCTAAAACGTACGCGTGTAATTCTAACAGGCACACGTGTAAAAAATGCGTGTGATATCCCATTTATGCCACCGAAAATACAAGCATAAAATATGTTAAAAAAAACAGACGTAAAAAAGACCCCCCCCCCACACACACACACACACAGCCTTCAGATATACCCTGTGTTTGATGAAGTATCTATCCTGTTTGATAAACTGAAACATATTTCAGGGGTGAAGACTTTAGACCCGAATTTAGGGAAATATCTTCAATTAGGAGCTTTATAGATGCCCCGTTTATAGCCTTGACAGCTACAGCTACAGACAAAGTACAGGAAGATATATTCAGATACCTTTTGTTGGACGAAGACCTCACTGTTTCAGTGGCTGTTATACCAGACAGGTATTTATGCTAAAAAGCAAATGAACGACTTAAATGTTTATTATTTATATATAATTGATTGTGCCCTTCCGTTATAAAATAAGAATACCTAAAGGTTACGGAATTCCATAAACGACAGCCTACTGTTTACTGTCAACTGCCTACTGTCAACTGCTTACTGTCAACTGCCTACTGTCAACTGCTTACTTTCAACTGCTTAATGCTTACAGCGACTGTTTACTGTTTAATGCTTACTGTTAATTGATAAATGCCAACTGTTACACCTGTCTAATACCCAATTAATTGCCTGAAAGTAAATGTTGGCTTTTTATGTCCTTCTTCCAATGTGTTTATATGTTACAACGAGGCCGTTTGAAACAGTATTAGTCAAGGAATTACTCTGTATAATTAATGAAGACTTTGACTGAAACCTTGGAACTTGTTACATTTATACATGTACATGCATAATTCTCGTTTTATTAAGCAGAAAAATAAGTATATATCTTTGCAGGCATCTAGAACTTTTCCCAATCATAGACCTGTAAACTTTATAAAAATGTTATCAAACCAAATATTACAAGTTTTTCTGTCATGAAATCTTGTTCGGTAATTTTGAGCTAACAAATATAACTGCATGCTTAATTATTTATACATGTTTATCCCTGTTCAAGCTTAGATACATCTACCATATAACATGTATATTATAATATTTGTTCATTGAATGATATTGACCCTACCCTATAGCTATAGAGCTTAATGATAATTTTAAACGGAGGCCTTGTAATGTCATCACAACGGTCAGTTTTATGTTCGTATTTTGAAAATAATGCTATGTTTTGTTAAAAAATAATCTAGATAATGAATGGTGCTCAAAACATAGATATATAGATTTTCAGACATAATTATATATATCAAAGCACAGAAGGCGCTGAATTTGTTTGGGTCTCAGAATGTCAGAAAGGTGAAGGTTGTGAGATTATAAACAAATTTGTTTTTGTATAGCCACCAATGCTTTCAAGCGTTGTGACGACCCAAACAAATAACCAGTCACGTCTCGAATTACGATAAACGTTAAACGTACTGGAGTATACACACTTCATGGTCCAAATCATACATGAAACCGTTTAGTTCTATCTAAAAAAGTTCATACTTGTTCTGGTGATTGTAGACCGCACATGTATACCATAATTCTACAAAGCCTTAGATTTGACTCAAGAAAATGTTACTTTAGTAGATGTTTAAAACGTATTCGACAGATCGAAGCATGATGACTAACATGTCAATTATTGTGTTATAATTGGAAAGTCGATGCATAATAAAATCATTGAAAGCTCTTTGAGTTACTTGGGCATTATTAATACAAAGTGATGTTAGTATTTGTTTAACGATATGATGAACTGCGGCATCCTAAATTTGAGTCAATGTAATGCCATCCGCATGTAATTTCTTAGTTTTTGCAGTATTGCCTCTGTAACATTCTGATTTTTATAACTTATGATAAAGGCATTAAAACCACAGGATAGAAAACAGACTAATCAATATATGGCTGGACGTCCGTAATTTTATTTCTTTGTCTTAAGAAAAGAGTGTTTAGGTTAACTTGTAAAGCTGTTTTGAAGAAAAATATTCAGATAACTTGCCAGATATTGGAGCTTCAGATGTATTTCTTAATGAACTAATAATATAACGTAATCTTGATCTTCCTAATGCATACTTTTCACGATCCCATGCATTAAAAATTGGTGGACTAAGACACTGTTTAAATGTGGACAATGTTTTTTTTTTCCAAATTGGTCATGTAACAACATTCAACAAACAAACTTTGCTTTATGGTTAACATATATATAACCATTTCAATTCATTTTGTCATAATTTTGTTTTCCGGGGGAGGGGGCGAAACATAAACAAAATTACAAGAAAAGTATGATATTTTATTTTTAAAGAAATTTTTTATTTTCAATTAAAACGAAAACAAAATACACTTATTGATAATAACACCATATAAAAATTATGTTTAGACCAGGAAGCTAATATTTTCTTGTATACGCCGTTATTTTAAATAAAAATTACGACACGCCTGTAAAAAATCAAAATCTATATAAAATATTTGTAAAGTTTCGGGGAAAGCAATTAATATAAAAGCAGATTATAATAAAAAGTTCTGTTATGAATTATATAATTGTTATGATATTATATTAATGTAAATATACTCTGCAATATAAAGTGATATACACGTTGTAAGAATGGTAACTTAAAAATGCTTCATATTATACCATAGAAGCTCTACACTATCACGATGTCTTAGAACTGTTACCTTAGTTGTCAAACCTTTAAAACACTGATAGAAATAGCAATGACTTTCATTGGATGATTCTGGCAAATACCAAGGCAGATTTGCTCATTGGTTTTACTTGCGGTAATTGCAAAAAGAAATAGAAAAAATAACCAACCTAAACGTTCACTTTTAAGTGTGTTTGTTAACAAGATAATTATAAAAATTATATAAAAGATGGATTTTAAACAAACACAATCTATTATTTCTCATAGTTTTTCAATAGCACAATTGAATTTAAACAAGAGAATAACGATGGCTGTTCATAAAAGTAAAATAAGCTGGTCCAAACTGTAATTTATCTATTCATGTTTTCACACTTTATGTCATTGAAATATTGAACGTTTTTGAAACAATTTGAAACAGCCAAGTTTGTCTTTGTTTATGCTTTCAGAAGGAAGCCGAGTTAAACTCGCCTTTAAGATCCGATAAATTTATGTAGTCTTTTTCCTCTTCCATTGTAATTTGAATATTTTCATACAGGTGTACTGGTTCTGTTACTTGTCTGTGAAGTACCGGTAAATGAAAGTATAGGCTGTTCCTCCATTGAAACGTTTCTGTCAGATTTATCATCCTCTGTACTGGAATAAAAATGATTCTATAATTAACCTTCAAAGCACATATCTTTGCAACATAAACTAAAGAGTGCAATCAACTTAACAAAAATGCATTACATAATATCTAATAAGGAATTACACATTTATAAGCTATAACTAACAGCCAATGACAACTGAACCAAAATGACCTCGTAAATGAACTCACACATTTTTAATTATGAGAGAATGTTTAGCCTAAATTTCACCCGTGATTTCACCAGTATATTACAGATTTTCTTCTAGAAATGTATTAAAGCTTAATAAACTATGAAATTCTAAATAAAATAAGGGAGTGTTGACATAATGGTCCAGATCTCCGACTCTCAACCGAGGAATATTGGGCTCAAGTACATCCATGTTGATTGTTGAACAAAGATTCTTTGTGAATAAAATATTATTAAGCTGATTTACCCTAAAATGAGTCCTATATTTGACAATTTATTAATCACATGTGCAAGAGACACGTGGAACCATTTCATAACATAACCATTGCAGTGTGCAATGGTGGGACGTACACAAGTCATTGCAATGAATCGAAATTACAAATTATTAGGCTTAATTATAAAATAATCCTTTTTAATTTACCTACCATTGTTTTCCAAGCAGATTTTGTCAACAAAATGGCGGGCGCACATGTGTGTACATTCGGAATACTTCTATTTGATCCATACATAGACTTAGACTGCCAATAAGCAGTAAGCAGTAGGCAGTGAGCAGCAGGCTGTCCAGTTAGCAGTAGGCAGTGAGCAGTAGGCTGTCGTTTATGGAATTCCGTAAAAGGTCAAATGTTACAATAAAGTTTTTATACCAAAAATTCAATAAATCAATTAATAATAAATATAACAATAATGGTCATTTATTCTCTTTTATTAGGCCAAATATCTTTCTTCAAGTAAATGAAAATTGCACAAGAGACTTTCAGTCCGAGCTAGAATGGTATTTGAAATATCTCCTGGAAACCGACGAATGGAAGAAAACAATCGTTTTCTGCAGGTATGCCATTTTGAGCAGAAATCAAGTCTTTTATTGAAAATCTAATTGATTGGTTTATTTCATGTAGATTTTTTTATCGAAGCATGGTGTAACTGACTGAAAAAAAAATATTTATAAAATTTTCGTTTTTCTCAAGAAATTATCGAAAGCAATATAACACATTTAAAACTAAAGTTGAGATTTTATTTCACATAATTTTATGAAATTCAGGTCTTATTCACAAGTGTTTGAGGTATGGGCTTGGCTGGTGGACGCTCTTGGAGATCGTGTTTTTACTCAACACAAGATATCTGCAAGGAGTAGAAAAGTCGAAATGTATCATAGTTCAACAGACGCTGACACCAAAAGGTGGATAATGGAGGACTTTACGAAATGTGACAGTACGATCAAAGTGCTAGTGTGCACTGTAGCCTTTGGCATGGGCGTCAGCATTTCTGATACAGAAATAGTGATTCACTGGGGAGCCCCGAAGAGCATACTTGCTTACTGGCAAGAAATTGGAAGAAGTGGAAGAAGTGGCCAGTATTCATATGCCATTATGTATCCGTACAAACATTCACTGATTAGTAATATGGCAACAGAGGAAATAAAAACCTTGTCTAAATCAAGCGAATGCCTAAGGAAATACGCTTTGACAAAATTAGTCACAAAAAAGATGAAAGGGGAACTCCCATCCAGTGAAAACTGTGTAACAAACAATTGCCAAATCTGTGCTTGTGCAGCTTGTAGTTGCTGTTCCTTTTGCTACAAACTTTGCCAGTGCAAAGGAAAGCTAGATGCTTGGTCAAAATTGTTGTTGTAGGAGAATGTGAAACATTAAAGTTAAATATCGCTGGATATTCAGTTTTATGTATATTTCCCCTATATTCAATCGACGATATCATTAACGCTGAATGAAATTTTGTACGTAAATAGATATTAGGCCAAATTTTAGAAATATACGTAGATCAACATGTATTTCTAATCAATAAATTAAATAATTTATTTAAAAAAAAATTTTCTAATGAATTAATCGCGTCTAAATCAATTAACTGATAATCGTTCGATTTTATCAGTACATCAAGTATTTCCTCATTTTAATATTAATTATAACGAATATAAAGCCATGACAGGTAGTTCACGATACCCGTGTTACACCGTGTCATTTTTGAGGAAATGTTTACCAATGCACCGGTTACGTCATTCCCTCTATTTCCAATATGTCCGCTTGTGTATATTTTCACCGATTTGAAAAAAAATGAAATGGAATATTGTGTTTAAGTTCAACTTTGAAGAACGATAATTTGGATTTTAATATAAAAAACAGTGCTCTTTCAGGTAATGTAGACCGTTTCTTCTAAACTTATTTAGTTTTCTCTCCCAACAACTTCTAATTGGGAAGCGTCCGTGCATAAAAATGCAGTTCGTGGTTGGACTTGGAAAAAAGACAGCGCCCGTCCAAAATTATCTCGGTGTCTCTTTGACAAGTCTAATTAGTTGGACTAAAACGTGCCTTTCCAGATTTTCCATAAGCTGCTGTAAGGGGATTTACAATATAAGGCTGCTCTTTCACCTCAGAAATACAACCTTTTTGTAGTAATGACTTAATTTCTTGACTTACAAATGAAGAATTATCTCTTGCTGATTTGTTGTTTAACATAAAAACTGAATCTGGAATATTTCTGAAAAGTTATTTATACCCATTTTCTACTATTTGTAATACAAACTCATTTGCTCCAGCATCTTTCAAGTGATTTATACAAGATTTTAACTTGCTAACCGTGTACTAATTTTTGAACTATTTTCGCATTCAGCTTTTTGCGTAGATAAATATAACAAAGAGCAACTTATCTTAGAATTTGACTGTACATCCTTGTTCATAAACCCTCCGTCGTTTTGTAAACAAGACCTGCAGTTGTTCCGCCAATGACCGGGACGTCCACACCGGAAGCACGTGCCAGGTTTACGGCCAACAAATACGTTCGTCTGGTTCCACGTAGTCGATGAGCCGACAATATCCTTATTTTCAGGTGTTAACGTTTGTCCTTGGAAATAACGCCCGTAACGTGAAAACGGAGAATAACGGGTATTTCTTGCTTTCCTCTCCTGTCGGAGCTTACGCTCAGCGTCTCTCTGGGACCTGTAAATCTTTTTCTCGTCATCTTCGTTTTCGGCCAGAGGATGGGCCTCATATTCCATTACTACACGCCAACCAGCGTCACTGGAATCAGCAAGACGTATTAACTTCTGGCGGTGATTTAAAATGTCAATACCTTGAGAGACTTTTTCCATAGCAGACGACATGGCTTCACTTTGATGAGATCTGGCGGCCTCTTGAAGATGCAAGTCTGCCTCCTTCATTTTGTCGAGAACACGTGCGTTTACTTTATGTTGTTCCTCGTTGCCTTTCTTACGAAACGTGAAAGTATCTTGTCTCTGTACACTGTGTTTTAATCTCGTTATCTGCTCTTGAGTAAAAGCCCTCTGAGACTGTTCAAAATCCTCAAGCTTTTGAGTAATAAGTCTCTCCATGCTTGACAATAAATTGTTTTGTTCTTCCATGGCTGCACTGCACACGCTCAAATTGAAAGTGTACTTTGTTGGAAATCGTCTGGGTAGAAGTGAATAAAAATCTTTACACTCCGTATTTATAACCCTGATATAGATAGCTTACTCGAAAAAGCACGATAATCTCGTGCACAACTGACCATTACCTCCAATACCGTAAACTATGTACGTTTCGAGAAGACAAATATTTCACGCTATACTACGAAACGCGTGAAATTATTATTCTACACACAGTCACTATAAGGTTAAAATTAATTCGATTGCATAACACGAGACAAATATTTGAATATGTTCTTTCTACACACTGAAAAAATCAAAACAAAATGTTGACGAATAAAAATTCTGTAAAATTTTCAAATTTTCAATTTGTTAATTGTATCTATTTGTGTGTATCTGAATGAGTATAGCCAATCTGTTGACAAAATTTAACGATCGCACACATTTTTCAGTTCTTAACGAGTGTCATATTTTTACATTTAACGTAATGACCACAGCTGTTTAAAACTTAATAATTAAGCCATTTCATGTCCGATTGACGTCAAATTTGGACATAATGTCACTTAAATATAATTAAACGTACTGATGGAATATATAGAAAACAAATAATAAATTATGAATAAGTTAGAAGTACAACTTATCTTCAATAACTATTTCGATGTGTTGCGCCGGGTGTGTGTTACCATGGTTATACAATATCGCAGGAAACACGCATTTAGCACAACCGATTAAAAAAATTATATCAACAATAAAATATGCTTAAATTATAAAAAAAAGCAATTCACGATCGCTGTACATATGAAAATATTCTAAATTGAATGAAATTTGAATATGCAAGACTTTCAGTCCTATTACTTTTTGAACAACCCTCGTACAGGTATATATTCATAATAAAGGTAAATTGCATAACATTCTCTCTAATACAAATGTAAAATTTCACAAATCACTATATTTCATTTAATTTTTAAGTAAAACTTACCTTCCCAACTTACATGGATTTCCTTTGAGATGTGTGAACTGTCTTTATTTACACTTTTATCTTTATTTTGACAATCTCAATATGCCTTTGCTGGATTATTTTCTTGACCTTTAATTACCGTATGTCCGTAGTGAACGTTTGTGTAGATAACATGTATGAATCAGTAGAATCATTGCCAAACATTCGATTTTCATTTTGAATAAAGCAAGAATTTCCATTCGTTTTTATAGAATAGCAAATCAGGTTTGTCAAGGAACGAAGAATAAATTTGCATTTTCTTATAAATTACTTCATAGTGGTTGATTTCGTAACAACAGCTGTCCAATAAATATGGTAAATAAGTATTGATCTACCAAACAAAAGTAAGTTGTAGATTCTAACCGAAATGTCATAAATTGTTTCTAACATGGGCATGTTATAATCCAAATAAATGCTGTTAATATACATATGCTATCATTTTGGCGAATGTTTTAAAGGAACCACAACCAATGGATTCCTGTCGTTAATTTCGCAAATGTCGTCCGTACATACATGTTATTCATTGCCAAGCTTAGCAACTAACAGAACACCAATGTACCGTTTTGAAGGGGTTGCCTTTGGGTCGAAAAAGAATACAATTTCCTTGTAGTATTCTTTAGAATAAATTATAAATCTAAAGTTCATATTTTTACTTTCTGATGCAAAAATGCTTAAAATGCAAAGTAAAACTGAAATTTTCTGAAACGCTCATTATAAGCTATGGAATGATCGGAAAATTTTACAATTTTTAATCCAAGACCACTTTTCAATACATGTATATTGTATCAATGAAATATTAACTTCTAGTTTGGTCTTTTACGAAATGATTGATGTTGAACAAATAAGATCCAATAACCTATCTCACGTTTTTTGGACTCCTTTACTTGAGTTTATAGAGAACAATTAAGCAATGATACAACGTATGATAAAAGTCGTTGACGTATGTACCAAGAGAATTAAAGCCAATATGCATAAAGCATTAATATAACAAGATACCTGTCTAGCTCTTTGGTTTTACTGATAAGAAACGAATCATTCTGTATAGACAAAATTAATTAATGTAGTTTAAAAAATAATACGACATCCGTACTTGTATACTTTATATTGCACTCTTTCCTTATCCCCCCATGTACAGACACAGTTAAAACGAGTCTGCAATTTTATTGTAATTTTGATTTGATGGATCACTTTTTCTCCAGATTTTTGATATCTTTAAAACACGTGCATGTAGGTTTTGCACAAGTTATTCTTGTATTTTCATATGTATATTGGATAATTATCAGAATACCTATTAAATTGAAGATTTTATTAGTTTACGGCATCGTATTCGCAGTAACAAAGGTAGTTAGAATTTGTACTATACCAACATTATATGTTTGCATTCTTATCATGAGAAATCAAAGATAAAGATCCCAAACCTTAATTTTCAAATGACTCAATTGCTAGGTTATACATAATTATTTCAGTGTAAACATGAAAACAAATGACCATTTGGTCACAAAGTGTTACTGAATGTTTGTCGTAAAGGGATGGCTGTATTAGTTATAGCTATTATGAAAACAAAGGTAAGACAAAACACAGACACACACACAATTTTGCAAAATAAAGTCAATTTATATTTTATTGATTAGACCAGATGTGTTTTGACAAATATCAAACAATTGATTTGTTTGTTTGATCGTAAATGTCCATGGCATAAGTATATATTAAAAAATCGACTTCTATCTGTGAAATAAGCGTTAAAAATATACATATGAATTGATTTGTTGTAAGATTAATTTAATGAACATAAATAAAAGCAAAAAATATACAAGAGGTAAGACAAAAACCGTTGTACATACTGGTACATGTGACTACCTCAAGTCCGTACTGGATCACAAACATGAACATGCTCAAACGAATGAATTCATCATTTGAATTTTTAACATAAGTGGCCACATTTATCCACACTTTATTGATATATTTTGTTTCTCTTTTTCATTATGAGAAAATTCCATGTAATTCAAGTACTAATATGTAAATTAGTTCAACATGATTATATTTATCAAAACGTATTTGCATTTTGACATTTTCTGTCTGAATAACCGAATAATATGCTAATGTTATGTTTTTATTCATAAGAGACAACCAGGGTTACAGCTTTAAAATGCATAAAGCATATGTTGAGTGATATTTTGAACTTTTGAATTTTGAAAAACATGTAAATTCAGGGATTAAGAGACTAAAATTGTAAAATATTCTACTATAAAACCAAGTCAGAAAAACATGTTCCTAAAAGATGAATATCTATAGTTTTATGAAGTAAATCGGAGATGACTCGCACATGTGTCTCCTATTTCGTTTTGTAATTCTAAAACTTTCAAAAATATTTATCCCTCACCGTTGTGGGTTTGCCTCCCTGACTTTGGATTCATCAATGGGAGGAAGCTATTCCAGGTTGCTGACGGAAAGTCGGTGATTCTACACAAAAATGATTCGACACTGCAATGATGCACGAAGGGGATACCTGAGGTTTTTCTCCTCCATCAGAAAAGCTTTAAAGTCGCCATGTGACATATCATGTGTTGGTGCGAAGTTCACCTCAACTAAAAATAATGTTTCTTATCAAGATGCAACAAGTAATCTACCTATTACAAACCTTCAAGTAGAGCTTTTAACGTTTTATCTTCAATTATAATAAGAAACCCTAGCCACTTTAAAACGTATGATCACTCGATCTTCGATCATTCATAGCTTCAAATTGATAATATAAATGAAATATGGCGACTACTGTTATTTCGCGAATAAATTATTATTTGTTTACAATTATTTACCTCAAATCTCTTCGCTTTAGTTGTGATTTATGTAAGGATATAACAACATTAATGATATGAATTTT
Organism: Ruditapes philippinarum; assembly: GCF_026571515.1. NCBI lineage: Eukaryota > Metazoa > Mollusca > Bivalvia > Venerida > Veneridae > Ruditapes > Ruditapes philippinarum. Next base: position 69,166 of record NW_026855535.1, read on the forward strand.
AATTCACCATATTGTTGTTTGAAATTAGCGACGTTTTATAATTAGTATATCTGCTTAAACATGTGACATTTGAGACGTTTTAGGATTAATAAATTTGTTTGAACTAGTTTATGAATCTCGCTCGTATAAACAAAATTTGTGTACCATTTGATGAAGGTCTGGACTTATGTGTGAAAATTTCGGGACATTTCCTTATCCTTTTTTCCAGAATTATAATGTTTATTGTGCAAAATGACCCATAACAGACGTTTTCACTCAAATCTTGCTAAGAATCGTTAATAGGAAGTTAAGTCTGAAACTTTTTTTTGTTTTCCTGGGGAGAGTTTTCCATTTGAAGCGCTTTACTTGATATTTGCAAGATTTTCAAAAATTTTATGCTTTAGGCCATTGGACCCCAGTAGAGTTCCTTTAAGGTTAAAAATCATACCAGTACTGTTACCTCACCTTTAATAACTGTTAATTTTACTAATATATCAGTTGTAACAAATTGTCAATGAGTTGCGAAAAAACTTTTTATATAAAAAACATGAGTATGAATCGTACATTTATTGCAACTTCGCAGACTTTATCAAAAGATAACAACAGCAGGGGATTTACGTAAAAGCAAGGGAGAAAAAAGGAGAAAACTTAGAAAATATTTATACTCACTTGATAAGCTTCCTTTAGCAGGCACTATATATATTGTGAACTAAGATATTTATCGATGCTCATGTTTCCGAGCTTAAGAAGCCAAGCAAATTGTATAAGAAAATATCAGACAGAAGAAACGCTGACATTACATTTTTAAATACGAGCATATTTTAACAGTTTTGATGAAGAAACAATTCTAAAATCAATCTTAACTTTAAACCATTTGAACCTGATGTGCTTTCTGTTTCAAAGAAGAAGCTAAGCGGTTCATTAACAATAAATGCATTTTTGATTTAATTTCATATAAAGCATTGGAATTCTTATTGAATTATATCTACATGTGTAGTTGAAGGTCAAGCGTACGGTTTTTGTGTCTAAATTGGACAAGTGTTTCTTTCATTGCATTAAACCGACAATCATGTAAATAATTATTGTGACCATTGACAAATATACGCACCAGGACCATGTCGTTGACGTCATCCTGTTTTGTATTGAAAGCAAACTTTCTACCCATGTATTGTCATTTAAATGCGTCACAGATATATCATTTATTGATACCCGAGTACTCACAGTCGTACATAAAATGGCTATCACGTACAAGTACATAACACAAAAAAATACTTATTTGAAAGTAAACAATGAATTTGTATTTATAACGTATCATGAAAACATTAACAATTTAAATACTAAATATGCTGCGTATTTTTTACCGATATTGATACATTCATTATAAAATTGCAAAGAAATATTGCGCCTATCATCACCAAGTGAAAATATTTTCATTACAAGTAATTATGGGCTTGTTCTTAATATACTTTTCACTGTACTAAACAATCAAAGTGCTGCAGCACTGAATGCGACGGACATGCAACCGGAAAGACATTAAGGCTGTTTTTAGGGGAAAAAACACACAAAAGATATAACAGAGAAAATTTGTTCCATACAAGTTCGAGATTTGTAGATCAATATATTTTATGTGTCCCAATCTGATATAATTCAGATTTTCTACTTTCAAGCATTTAAATACTGAATGAAATTTATGCCTAAAAACTCTGGTCAATCTTGTAAATCAGTGTCCTTATCGATTTATTCCAAGAAATGATATGTAAATAGAAAAAAAAAACTGTCAACGAAATATTTCTAAAATAAAACCATGCAAATAAACTTCAAGCATAATACATAATACATGTGATAATGTGAATTGCTTCGTGTTATATTATAGTGGGCATACAGACAATAAAATATAAGTCATTTGTATTTTTATTTCTCTTGGATATGTCTCATTAAAAATATTTTGGTTAAAATTATCAGCAATTAATGGTGTATTTTTAAGATTTTTTTAATTTACAAGGTAAAGATGTAGAGGCCAGAGCATATCGTTTTTATTTTAATTTAAATGTCACTTAAGCACTACAGTGTTTAGTTGTCCTTTTCAATTTCACACTAAATTCCATTTTAAACTTGTTTGCTTCTTCCAATTATATCGAATTTCTTAAAGTATTGCATGTAAACAAAGTAAGTATCCGGTGGTTTATAACATGTATAATGTGTACTCCCGAAAGTCAGCACAGGTGATGCAGAATCTATTTTTAGAATAGCGAAGGTGACCTAGAAAAATATGTAAACAAAACACAAGAATCGGAAGTAGAACTGATATTATAACTTCCTTCAATAAAGATTACCATGAAAGACTACATGGTGGTAAAGTGTTGAAAAAATCTCTTGTTACATGCATTTTCAAAAAACTAACCATTGTACTGTATCTAATTTATTAATAACTGCTGGATATATTAAGCTAAACCCGCGGTATGAGTCACGAAAATAGTTCTTCTTTTATTCATTCGCGAGTTATTCTAGAGTCACAAAAAACTTTTGATTTGTTAATAATAATGTTTTGTTTAATGTAGAAATATTTATTTCCTACCAATAATTTCTTGGAACTCAGAGCTAACACCTTAATAAGTATAATTTGATGTCCTACTTTTTCGACAGCGGTAAATCGTTTCGGCAGTAATTTGCATATTGCGCAATTATACTACGGGACTACAACGTTTTTATCAATCATATACGTTCATATTTTAACTTGGATAACTTAATTTGAAATTGAAAAGGCTAAATATGGAAGATTTTAAGATATTCCGAGAAAGTATGGGAGTTTTAAAGGATCAAATTCATGTACTTTTTCTTGGGCTGTTATTCGGTTTAGGACACTTGCGCGATTGTAGCCGACGAAATCCCATGTGTAGATGACTAAACCCTGAACGCGTCTGAGGGCGCGTCCGTCGCAAAAATAAATACATTGCAATCGAGATAGAGAAGAAAGATTAAAGCTTGTTTTAAAATCTCCCTGGACTGTTTATAAGATATAAACAACGTTTCAAATTACGATTCTTAAATTGTAAGATGATTTTATCAAGTGAAATTCCGATGATATACAAAAAACCTAGCTACTTTCTTTCCTTAGAGTGCATAGTAAAAGTGCCATTAACATTGGCACGATAATTACAGTACTGACGTGAGAAGACAGCAAATAGAGACAAAGCTTCCTCCCTTACAAGCTATAATGATCATCCCTAAAGGTTAATTATTGGCACTATAGTGTTTATTGTGGCGTAATAATGAATGTTGCAGTCATTAATGTTGTTTGCGACATTTGCTTTTCATTATTACCATAACGCCTGATTGTGTTAACTGTTTGTGACAAATATTATTCAAACGTTTGTTCAAACACAACATGATAAATACAATATTATGGAATGTTTTCACATTGACATAACACAAAATGTTTGAAGGCATACCATTGTATGATCACGTGATATCATCCGTCAATATCATTATTAAATCTCATTTTTTTAATACAACAGACAAGCACACTGTCGATTTTCAAGTGAAATCTCCATTAATGTAATGCATTAATATTGAAGTTGTTTTTCAATAGAAGATAATAGCAAAGTCGAATTTGTTAGGACCATAACAATTGGCCTTGAAATATTTTTTTTATACATTTGTTTATCTATAATTTCCCTAAATTAGATACCCGGTATTACTTCCATACCATTTGATTTACGTATAGGTTCTAAAATTTTTATAATTGTTTATTAGCAAAGATAGAAGTAGGATAATTATGTTAAGACAATTATTTAAAATGCTTTGCATATTTTGTTGGTGTTTTCTTGTTGTTGTTGTATATGTTAATGCACATTTTGTCTCCTAGTTTATTATTCACATTTCAAACCTTTCTGGGTTAGGGTTAGAATGTTTTGCTGTACTTTAGTCGTTCTTTTATAATCATTGTAAAGTTAGTACTGCTCACCTAGAATGTTTTCTATTTGTCGTGACATTTTTTGTCAAAACAGTAAACACAACATTTTAGAGGTTTACTTATTGTTTGAAATATTTTTTAAAGAGCCGTTATAACTTGACAGCATATGAAATATAACTGACTTGATGATACTTTAATAATATATCGATAAAATAGTTGGTAAAGTTGACGATCTCTCCTGTTAAACGACAATTGTCAAGCATTATTTACTATCTTAATCACCATTCTCTCAGACAAAATTATATTTGAGTCAGCTGATATTTGATATTTGGCTACATATATCACATATATTGATAGTATTACAATACACAAATTTGACAACGTAAAGCAATATTAACATAAAAGAAACACCATAGGATCTATGTTTAATTTAGTTCTACACAGTGGAAGCTTGACTTTAAAAGCCCCTTGCAAGTGTGTTTACGGTTATATGTAAAAGGAAATTAACCTTCTCTAATAAAATATTCAACTGTCATTTAATTTAAAGAAGGTTTAATGATGATTTTGTGCATGTGCTTTTCTTTTACCATCATTCTTTTGATTAAACTGTTATGCTTTTTTGTACTTTTTGTATGATTTCTATCAAGAAACGAGCAAAGTAGACAGCAAAATATAGCTTTAAGAGCATATGTCAAATTACTTCCTTCAAAATGATAGATTTGAATGAAATAATAGGTTTCCATGGATTTATATGTTATATAATTTCCAAGCTATATTTGAATGCCTCCAGTCATACTGCATTCTCTTGCAATGTTTCTCAAATGAGGTCTAAGTATAAGGTACGTAGGAATAGAAAACAATTAGTTTCACGATTCACAACACTAAAAGAAAGCCAAAATGTCAGAGTTGGTTTAAGGATAATTAAGGTCTAAATTACTTTAGAATGCAATGACCAAGCTACAAACTAGATTTGATTTTTAATGTCAACCGGAAAAATCTGTTTGATAAGAGTACAAGGGTACAGTTTCAGAAAACATTGTTGCATTTAATGGGTTTTTAAGGAAAACCAAAACATCACCACTATTTTGATGAGTTTATATTGAATAAAAATTTGAGAATTGTCTGTATATGCACACTCAACGATAATTTCGACAATCTCATGCCTTTTGCTAAAAATATTTTCTTGACTAATTCAATTACTTGTGTCCTCAGTGAACTGTTGTGTGGTTAACATGTATCAATCAGGTCTGCTATTACTCAACATCCACAGACAAAACTATCATTTGAATAAAACCAGGATATCTTTTCTTCATTTTACTTAGAATAGCAGATTAGTTCTGTCAAGGAACGAACAATAAATTTGCATTTTCTTGTAGCATATTTCTTAGAGGTAATTTTCGTTACAACAGCGGTCCAATGAATATTGTAAATAAGTATTAAGATGTAGATTCAAAGAGAATTCTAATGATTATTTGGACAACATTGACACACGCTAAAGGATGGACCAAAGTTAATAAATTTATTTAAAAAAATGACTAGTCATTTACATTTTCAAATAAAGAACTTCTATGAACATTTTCTCTTTGCTAACTCGACGTATTTTAATAATATTCATAAAAAATACAATTTTTGCGTGAATGTTAACTGCAATATAAATGTTAACATTGAAAATTCCTGTTGAATTTTTGAGTGTTTGTAAAAGCTATGATCACAGGGGTGAAAAATAAGGTATAGGCGGCAACAATTCTTTATTCCGCGCAGGCTGCAACAGGTCTCGTATGTAAGTAAAAGGGATATAATAAAAAAATACCTGAAAAACACATGTGAAGCGAGGTGTTTAGGCCGCCATATTGTCTGTACGCGTAACCGTAAAAGTCACGTGATTCCCTACCGTAAAATTGGAAGAAATGAATAAGCGCATACGGTTGCTGAGACATTAAACTTAAAACCTTATGAAAATATTTCCATGAAAATGTTTATTTTTCAAGATCATTCGTGAAAATGACGACCTGCGTATTGATGGCGACCTTTAGTTTCGTTGACATCTTTAAATACAATAACATACATATTAATTGATGATTTTTATATGTGGTGTACCTGAGACATTTTCCAATCTACTCGTGTCATATATCACTTAAATAAGCAGATAAAACGTAATTGAGACCATTTTTACATCGCGAATGAAGCACTGAAGCAACGGCGGTTATCTCATTAGAAGTAGCTAAATCTCATTTTACCAGGTTGCTTCTATTGTTATACTCAACTTGTAGTTTGAGGTATACAGATATGAAAGAAATAATGTTTTAAATGTGTTAAATGTACATATTTTTGACGAAACACAAAAGTCACCTTCAAAACAGTAATCAGATTGACTTTCTCACGAATGATTTAAAAAAACATATTCCTGAAAAAATTGTAATGCTGGTTAAGTTACAATGTCGTAGCAGCCGTATGTACTAATCAATTTCTTAAAATTTGATTAAGAATAAAATACTTTGGTTCGTTTGCTTACTGTGTTTTTCGTTTTGGCAATAGCGTTTCACAGTTTCGGCGTTACTCTTACGTTACTTGTACATTCCTGCGTTACTGGATATACACGGTGAATAATGGGTTGTGTAACTGTCTGTAGTTTATCGAGATATAATATCGTGGAACCAGGCTAAAATTAAGTCATGCGTAAACACGTTGTCTCCACCTAGAGGGGAACTGTTTCGTATTTGGACAAAACGCATCGGTATAAGAACTGTTGCATTGCACTGTCATAAAACATCTGAATGTTTCAATATATTCATTTTTGTTGACTTTAAGAAACTCGGACACATGTTCGTTTTGAAAAATATTATCTTTTAAAGTTTTGTATTTTTCTCTTGAAATTCTTTGGATAGTGTTGTGCGGACATAGTTCTGTTTTATAGCCGCCTTTTATATATTAAAGTGCTGTTTTTATTTGGTTATATCTGGTAACGGGTATGATGCCTCTAATGCCTTATACACTGCATACTACGTTTATGCTCAAATGTGATGTTTAATAGTTGGTCATTTGCTTATTAAAAGTTTATATGTCGTTAATCGGGATATAATTAATTAACGTTCAATGCAGTATGATAAACAATTACGAGTAACACTGTCTATATATAAATAAGACACATGGTGTTGGAGTCCTGGCACATCACGACATTGTCTGAAGCGTACCCGTCCTGTCACAGTATAAAACGATTACTACTAGTACGGATGTAATAAAAGTTTCGTGTCTTAGCGCTTCCCCTTTAATTTCAACAGCTGCGCAGATCTAAACAGATATTCGTCTAGTATATTCAGATTTTCTAAAGGTATGCAGTGCTCAGCTGACCATTCCTTCGCAGCAATTTTACGTGTGCATATTGTCTATTTTATATAGACATTTTAATTTTCTGTTATGTATATACATGAAAATCAAAAATGTAAAACCTTTTATTGCGAAATGCAATCTAAATATGAGTGCAACCAATTTTCCTATAGCCAATTTCGAGAATATTTCATGTAATTAAAGTCTTCGTTTGTGCAAATTATGATATGAAACATATTTGCATTTTGACATTTTCCCTTCTGAATTGACAATCAATATATTCATATTACTTTACTTTCTTTAAATTGACAGAAAATGGAAATATATTATAATGCATGTGTCGAATACTTAATGAGATTGAATTTGTAAGACTTTGTAAAGGCTGTAAATTATACTATCTGTAATATTTTAAAAGTGCGCAATTGCCTTGTTTTCTTTATAAAATCATGGCCATATGATACATATGTAAATGACAAGACAAAACAAAATGTTCCTTAACAAAATATTTAGCTACCTATTAAGTAGGTTTAGTGATTCTAATGCGGGATAACGTTACTTTTTAAATAAAGGTACATTTGAGTGATTGTGTTATAAAGTAACAGCAAATATCTTAGTGATAAAAACAGCCAAATATGATTTTGAACTCTTTATTGTTAAGGAACAGCCCTAAACTACTTCTAATTGTATGACCATCCGACGTTTTATCATTTAAATTCAAATTATTTAATTTAAATTTCAAATTTATTGCTTGAAACAAAGTATGATGATATGCCTGAATTTCTTTTTTAGCAAGGACATCTTTTTATTCCTGGCATGAATAGCTACTATTTGCTTTAATCTATGTGTAACGTTATTTTTTTTGTTTTATAATAATGTTTTGTTTGAGTTCGTGCGCAGTAATAGTGCATCATTTAATGATCTGCATATGAATGACTTTCCCATAATTTGTTATGTGAAATTATTGAGTAAAGACACGTTATGATTTATATGTCTGCGTGTTGTACTGGGAATACTTGTGATGTAGTAGCCGCTTCACGTTCTAATCAATTGGAATTCTCATTGATACAGAAATGATAACCAAAAACGTTAGAAAGTTCTGTTGCCCGTTAGTAATTTGTTTAAAGCAGTGTTTGCATTTTCTTTTCAAATTTGGATACATAAAATGGCTGGGGTGTAAAGGGACTCCACTAAACTTACAAAACCTAAAAGCATAACATTTTAATTTCTTACATAAATGAGCTTGGACACTTTAAACAGAAATATATGCAAAGATAGTTAAGAAATATACTTTGAAATAAATGAAAATGTCGTATGTTTACGCTTTTCCTAGCCCGATTTGACTGAAAGCGTTTAAACGCTTTTCATTTTGGGTCATCTTTTTACAGTTTGAATAATTATTCTGGAAAGACGAAGAGCGCGAATGGTCTGAAATTTTGCACAAAGATAAGTGTTCTAAACCTAAATTGAACCTAAATGGTTCATTTATTTGGAAAAATATTTTCAGTCCCATCATGTCAAATAAACCTCAGTGGAGTCCCTTTAAGCTTGATTTGTCGTATTATATTGTTCTTTTGGCCGTTGTTCCTGACCTTGCCGAATGCAAATCCTTATCTCATGACTTTACAAACCTTTCACTTATTTTGTTTTGCTTTAATTTGCGCATTCTAAGCTATTTTTTATATCTTTTAGTAATAAAAAACAAGTCCTATTGCTATTGATACGTGATAGATAGAGCTTTTTTATTTATTTTTTATGATATAAATGTGCTGTTTATAAATGTTTTTGTACTTCTATTTTGTCATCCCTTGACATCGATGATATTGTAATTCATACTTCATCTTTGTATGCACTGCACACATAACTTCTAAATTGATAATGAATTGGTATCTGTTTTTTAATCTGCTGCCCCTGGCCTACGCCAATGACAAAAAGAACCAGTCGGAGCGATTTAAATATAAAAAAAACAAAAAGGTTTTGGTTTCATCATTTTGGTATTTATCTTTATCAAAATGTGCACTTAATTATTCAACAACGAGATGACTTTAAGCATTAAATTTGCTATACCATGCTCATCTTTGGGTACAATTCTTTTATTATTATACAAGTACATTCATTAGTTTAAACATATTAAATCTCAGAATATTTATATAATAACATTTGAAATATATACGAATACAAAATTTGACAATATTCAAAGAAAACGATTAGAACGAAAGACTAGGTCTTATAGAATTCTTCTCCTTTCAGTTGTTAAATAGTACGGTGTCAAACTAGTGATCTAAATTTTCTGAGAAAAATATATATAGCCATACGTATAATGGAAACAAATATATATGGAGTATGAAAGAAGTAGGAATTAAATTACACAAAAGAGAAAAAGGGGAAGGAGAGTCTCATAATTATTTGTTATGTGTTAAATCGTTAAAGGAATCTTTTAGTTTTTGCTATAAAAGACTGCACGTTACAGAATATTGTTCAATTATCATCATATGATAGGCCCGGGTTTCCAAAGAGAACAATATCAAGATTGATATCAAAAGCTTGAATATTAATAAATAATACATTTCGGTACAAATTGTAGCGATAACATTCAAAGAAGAAGTGATAGTTGGTTTCGACTTGACCAAATTCACATAAAGGTGAGGGAGATATGTTTCTTAAAAAAAAATGATGATTTGAAGAACTGCATTTTGTGTAAAATATGATAAACAAGATCAAAGACGTGTTTGGAGAACCTGTAATTTTCTGTTACCATAGTAGTAGTATTTAGGTGTGCGTTTCCTGTTACGTGTTAAGAAGTTCTTGAATGATGAAAGTGCTGGTAAGTTCTGAACTTCGGTTGGTAAGTTGTTCCAATCGCGTATAGAAGAGGGAAGAAAAGAGTTGTAGTATTAAGAAGTTCACGCATATATTTCAGCAGTATTATCAGAGTTACGTAAATTATACCTTGTATTAGTTTGATGAGAGAAAGTCGGCAGTCAAATTGTTTTGCATTTTATAAAACAGAATTAATCTGTGTTTATACCGTCTTTGTTCTAATGTTTCCCAATTAAGTTCTTGAATTAAGTATTCGATAGAAACTAATCTTGTTGCACATGAAGCAATCCTAGCACATTCATTCTGAATCTTATCTAAGCTTTCGACTTTATATTGAAAAGCATTTCCCCAAATGACGTCTGCGTATTCAAGAATAGGACGAATGAATGAAGTGTAAATTATCTCAAGAGATTTTCTTTCCAAAGAATATTTCAACTTTCGCATTATATTGACGCGTTTCCGAGCCTTTTCGGTTATATATTCAATATGTGAAAGTCAATTACAGTTATTAGAGAGAATTATTCCGAGGTGTTTATAATCATTAACTGCTGGTATTTTTGATTGAGCATTTATAAAGAAGGGTGGTTTGCGTTATGTTTCGTAGATACAATGAGTGATTCTATCTTTGATGGGTTGAATGTGACAGGCCACTTGTCTGCCCATGTTGTGATTGTATGTATATCTGTTTGTAACTGTTGAGCCACAGCTAGTGGATTTTCTATAATAATATAGAGACTTGTGTCATCAGCAAAAAGGTTGACAGATGATTGGAGATCTAGAACAATATCATTTATAAAAATTAGAAAGAGTAGAGGACCAAGAATAGAACCTTGAGGTACTCAAATGAATTAGTACATTCATTGAAGTCTTGAAAATTATTAGTTTAATTTGAATATGTAAATGCACAAACTATGTTTGGGAAGCTGCACTCCCCTTTACTGGTCACGTTAATGTGTTTTTTTTTTCCTAAAAAATCTGCCATTTAAATGCACAATATATTTAAGTTCTGCTTACGTTTTAAAACGTATTTTCTCTGTCTATAGTGTTCACCTTTTTTTCTAAAGACAATATATAGCATTCAAAAATCAATTTAAGCATAATATATCTTAAAAAACATCTTTTCATTAGTTACAAAAAGACGAAAATCTTAAACAAAAATAGTTTCATTTAAAAGATATATCAACAAAGTAAAACAAAACAAAACTCGTAGGCGTACTCGTATATAGGTGCAAGGAATTTATCCATTATAAATTGGAAGGAGCCAAGATGGTAATTTCTCTATGAGTCATTACAAAACGTCAGTTCAATGTATATCTTAGAATAAGAAAATCCTATGAGACAAAATTTGTAACTATATGCAGTCTATTAGGAGGCATTGAAACAAACCTGCTACAGATATTCTGTGAAAATAAATCCCTGTAGAAAACAAAAGCAAAGAAGCAAACTATTATGCTAGAAAAAGCCGTTGATATCGGTTATTTGATATACATTTTGCACATTTAAGTCAAATTTTAAAACCTATTGAAAACATTTGTATCGCTTTATACTTATTAACCTTACATCCAAATTGATATATTATGAATGAAATAGCAAACATTCGCTGTTGTCTTTATAAACATTAGATGAAAACTTGTTTATCACAATTTAAAGCCGATGCGTGAATTAATCAGAACTTTAGGGGCTTTATCAAATTCGTTTCCATTATATTCGAATGATAAAGAAAACTTTTCAAGCATGCCTACTTTTATTCGAATGGGCAGTATATCTATTTCTTCTAAGTATACAAAACAATACATGTATTACAACACTTATCATAGAGATAAATAGCAATTAGAGTGGGATAGAAAGCCAATAATCTGTTAGAGGCAGTAAAAAAGATATGTATTATGATGTTTAGATTAAACATACTTAGAATTTTAGTTTATATCATCTTAAAATGTTCTGATTGACAAAACACTAGGCATATTCTTTTCTTAGATTCTTCACGTAAATACATAACAAAATGGTAATTAATCTTGGTCCAATAATTACAGTAAATAAAATAATAATGACGTGTAAATAAGGCAAATAGAGATAAAGTTTCCTCTCAGGCAAGCTATAATGATCATTTCTAAAGGTTAATTATTGACACGATAATGTTTATTCTGGGTTAATAATATTCTTTGGAGCAATAACTGTCGTTTACATAAAATAATAATGAAAAAATGAAAATAATAATTTTAATATTGAACTGTTATTTCGCTAATTCCTGTTAACTATTTTGTGACAGTTAAAAGAGACTCCTTGGTGTTAGGAAATAGAAGGCTGGCACATAAAAGTATGTTTAATTACATCTGACATGCCATCAGGTAGCCTAATATTTATATTTGAAGAAATGGGTTCAAACCTGTATTTGTATGTTATGCAATTAAAAAAAAAACAATTCTCATTTAGTATATTAATTTTGAGAAAATACAACAAATTAAAGACCCTTTTACCGGCTGAAGCCGAATTCATTCTTCAATACTTATAAAGATTTTGAACCATCAGTAACTATGACATAACAACAACATTAAGCTCATATCTGAAACTTCAGTTCTTGTATCATGTTTATTATTGTTTAACTTTTGAAAATAAAACCAAATTCTGAATAAATTTTCATAATCAAATATATTGCGTATATAAAATTTTTCGGTTCCAAAGATATTTCTTCCCGTTACTTATTCAGTGAAAGAAATAGTCACAGCAAAACATTTTCTCTATCATGCTTAAGAAATATTAACTAAAACTTTGGGTACATTATCATTTACGAAAAGAAACCAACAAATATTTAGATTATAGCAACTGAAAAGAGAAGAAAGCTTAGAAAAATCAGTTTATCAATTTATCATATGTGCCCAAGAAGCCAAACAAATTATATCAGGAATTATCAGAATGAAGAGACACTGAGAGACATTATTTCTTTCCTTCCAAACACGAAACTTTCTGACGACAAAAATAAAAATGAGACTTAAGTGTTTTCCCTATTCATAGATTTGCTATCTATTTCGAATAATTTTAACGATATCATAACAATAAATTCTTAAACATTTTCTCTCCTTTTTCTGATATAGCGACAAGGCCTGACATAGTGTTCAGTGTCTAAATTCGCTGAAAATCTCTTTTAGTATGCGTGATTGACATTAATTTCAATAATTATTGTGATCATTAACAACAATACACCTCATGACTATGTCAGCGACTTCGGTGACGTCATTGTAAGCGAACTTAGTACGCATGTATTGTCGTTTACATGCGTCACAATGCTTAATAACAAAAATGTACATAATATTGTTTCTCAAGCTGTCGCAGTCGTATAAAACAATCAGGTTAACATTACATATATTTACTTACTTAATTTGTATTTATGACTGTTTTATAGACTTATAACCTTCTTAATAAATATTTTTTTATTGAAATTTGTCGATGATCATCATTAGATGAAAATTTACAGTCGTGACATAAATAAATCAATATTTTAGAAGCTCCGTTTTAAGTTAGTCTCTATTATTGTCCGACTCATAAATCAAAAAAGCGTTTCAAAAATAAGAATGTGCATTTTATTCGGACGATCAGTTTAGTTTTCTCCCTCTATTTATACCTCTAATGTGTACAATACAGTTAAACAATACATACACATTGCAATCAAGATTGCGTAGAAAGCTTAAAGTCTGTATTAAACTTTCTCTAGAGGCAGTTTCAAAGATAATATAACGTTTTGAATTAGCAATTTTAGATTTAAAAGTGATAAAATTGTATAATGTTGTGATGATTTACTAAACACAAGTCATATACTTTCCTTAGATTTTTTTACGTAGAGTGTATAACAGGAAGGGAAATTATTCTTTGTCCAATAATTACAGTAATGATGTATAAAAAAAGCAAATAGAGACAAAGCTTCCTCTAAGGCAAGCTATAATGATCATTGCTAAAGGTTAATTATTGACACGATAATGTTTATTCTGTCGTGATAATGACTTCTGTAGCAATACCTGTCGTTTACGTAAAAAGCTATATCATTTATATTGATCTTTGCTTTTGTCATTGCACTTATTTACGTTACTTTGAAAGTTCAAATGACTCCATTGAGTTTGTATTTATGATTTATTGAGGTTCGAACCAATAACTTGTGTGCAAAGGGTTTTCACATTTGGAAAAGCTTTTTCCCAGAATTGCAAAATGACCTAAATTGAAACACGTTGTTATGCTTGAAACTCAATTCTGGCCAAGAAGTGTAGAAATAAAACCGAATTTTTCAATTTTACTTGCATTCGTTATTGTTCTGGCAAAGACATTTGACATAATTTGAGGGAGCACTACATCTACTTATTTATGTTTTAATCAAGAGCTTATACTTGCAATGTTTTGAGAAAATTTGCCATTGTACCTAACGTTGAGCATCGTTTTATTTATGAACATTAAAGTCGCGCATTCTCTTGAAATGTCAAGCATGCGCTAAATGTTTTAATAACGGAATTGGGGCATTTAAGATGTCTGACATGTCTTAACAACTGAAGAAAGTAGAACTGAACGTGAAGTAGTGTGTCATAAGAAGAGCAAACGGTAAACAAAAGAAAATGTAGTATTTTGACTTGCATACAAAATACTAATTTACCATGATAAAACCAATTGCAACAGAGCAAAAATATAGTTCAACTGTGTGGCTAATGCTAATATTTCACGATAAGTATTTAAGTAATGAAAATGATTGTATTTCTGAGGCGTAAAGGGCAATTAGTTCTTATTACGAAGTCGATGAACGCTAGTTAATAAGTAACACTAAAATACCGATTTTTATAAATTAAATACATAAACAGTCGATACTTAAACGTTATTATTGTTGATCATTCATTTCCAGTATTCTCGAAAATATGTAACATCAATTGTTACAAACAAAAGCTATCACTTCATTACTATGGTAACAGTTTTATAGCTTTAAAATACAAAAGCATGGCCACATGCGTCCGATAATACTCTGATAATTCCATTATTTAATATTTCAATGGTAATAGAGCCGAAAGCCACACGATCATCTATAAAGGGATATTTCCGTCAGATTTAACGCCTGAATATTTCCTATTACATTTAATTATATCGGATATAGCAAAAACACGTTAGCTTCTATTAACAGCATAATAATTTTATATTGTTAATTCAACCTTTAATTTCTTGCTAATTGTGCTGTTACTGCGCTAGACTTTAAAAGTCATTTTTAATGATATAAATGTAAAATACTAAAGGGTTATTGCACTCTTTTCATGCATTGACATCTGCATTTAAAGCTCGAACCCGCTGTTTGAGGAATTTAATAAGGTTAATAACCGCTATTTCTGAATACAGGAATTCGTCTTTTTCGGTAATTCCGCGTTTCGGAATGTGTTACACGTGTAAAGAAACCATTTTGTCAGGCGTTCCACGTGTTTCTATGATGTCAGTTGAAAGTTGTTCTGATTAGAAACTACCGGGGCCTTCGTTGAAGTAAGCAATATCACCTGAGTGGAAGCTTCACACAGTGGAAGCTTGACACAGTAACCCCTTGCAAGTGTGTTTAACGCACTTCGGTTTTCTTTTAGCATCATTCTTTTGATTAACTGTAATGGTATTACTGTATGATTTCTATCAAGATAAAAACAAAATAGACAGCCAAATATAGCTTAAAGAGCATATGTCAAATTATGTCCTTCAAAATGATAGATTTGAATAAAATACTAGGTTTTAATGGATTTATATATTATATTATTTCCAAGCTGTACTTGAATGCCTCCTGACATACTGCATTTTCTTGCAATGTTTCTCAAATTAGGTCTAATTTTAAGGTACGTTGGACTGAAAAGATTCAGTCTCACGATTCACAACATTAGAATAAAGCCAATATGTCAGCGTTGCCTTTAAGGATAATTTAGGTCTTAACTATTTTAAAATGCAATAATCAAGCTACAAACTAGCTTTAATTTTAATATCAACCGAAAAGAACTGGTTGATAAGAATACAATAGTACGCTTTCAGATATCATTGTTTCATTTGATATTTTGTAAGGAAAACCAAAACATCATTCCTATTTTGATGAGCTTTATATTGAATAGAAATGTGAGACTCATCTTTATTTGCACACGCAATGATTATTGAGACAATCTGATGATGCATTTTGCTGGATATATTCTTGATTTATTTAATTACTTATGTCCTCTGTGAACTGTTGTGTGGTTGACATGTATCAATCAAGTTTCACTATTACTTAACATCCTCAGACAAAACTGTCTTTTGAATAAAACCAGGATATCTTTTCTTCTTTTTACTTAGAATAGCAGATTAGTTCTGTCAAGGAACGAACAATAAATTTGCATTTTCTTGTAGCATATTTCTTAGAGGTAATTTTCGTTACAACAACGTTCCAATGTTTATGGTAATTAAGCATTGAGCTGCCTAACAAACATAATGTAAGGTGTAGATTCTAGCCGAATTCTAACGAATTGGCGTCCAATATAGTCACATTTAAGAAATAGATAGGACAACCAGAGTTAATTGTACATCAATATACATATTAAAAGGAAGTCTTGAATTAAGAAAAAGAAAACAGTATTTTCAAAAATATACCCAATAAAAATTCTTACGTTTTCGCACTCATAGATTTGCTTGACATGAAATTCAAAGTTCAGTTGCGTATAAAACAGCAAAAGAAAAAAACATTTCATTTAATTACATGTATTTATTTTACAAACAAGTAAAATACTAATTCCATGTAACTATCCAGCTATCAAATATGAATCCTTTTGGAAACATGGATCGAAAAGAAGCGCGCGATATTAGAATTAACTAAAATCTAAAATCATATTTATCTATATCACTGTAAATATTGTGGCCTCCATTTAATATTAACTTCTTTTTGACCTTTAATAATTTAATGAGATAAAGATTAAATTACTGTTATCACGTTTTAGTATCTTTTATTTGATATAATAGAGCATACAGGTCATTAGAGAATCAATGTCAATTTGCATAAAACGTTAATATAACGACTTGGAACAAATGTCATTTAGTTAACACTATGTTATTGTAGTTTGAATTTTGATACTATATCCATTAGAGTGTTTTTATCCATTAGTGTGATTTGTTTTGTTTATTTTGATCGTTGATGCATGTGCTATTCTAGTTGAAGTTATATGTCAGGTCAAATTATCACTCAAATCGACATTTAAGGTTCTACAGTAAAAGCTTATGAACAAATCTGTGGGTAAAATAAATAATACACTAAACAACAATTACGATGCAATTATGTTTTGACTTAACATATAAAAGGACTAAGGTCAAGAAGCCTAAAAACATAAATTTGAAATTCTTACGTAGATGAAATGAAAACTTGCACAAAGGTCACTTGTCAAGACCTACACCAAATGGTACACACATCCCGACAAAATCAACATTTCCAGTCCCGTCATGTCTTTAAACCTCATTAGAGTCCCTTAAAGGGAAATAACGTTATTTCATTCTATTTATAGTTTTCGATTAAATCTAATGCAATGCAAACCAAACCAAATACACACGTCTATCGCTTTGATATAATGTAATCAATGAATTGTCAAGTGTATTTAAGATTATGTTTGCATTAATATTTTAACCAAAAACGAAACTGAAACATGTTCAAGAGTTGTAATTGTAGACTTTCAATGTGTCTTCTTATTCGGATACGAAGCATCCGTGTCTTATATGATCTTGAATAGGAAGAATGATGATTTACTGCGGAATGACACGAGTTATTTATTTCGAGTCGTCAATAAAGACACAAGAACATAAAACAGTCGCATACATTAGCTTTATACTTCATGACCAATTATACATTTCTGCCTTTGTTGCAAAACATTTTCATTTACATTTTCTTCAATCAGAAATACAACGTTTTCTTATCTCAATATACAAATAATAGATTGTGCAACTGTCTGTAGTTTATCGAGATATAATATCGTTGAACCAGGCTAAAACAAAATCATGCGTAAACACGTTGTCTCCACCTAAAGGGGAACTGTTTCGCATTTGGACAAAACGTATCGGTGTAAGAGCTGTTGCATTGCACTGTCATAAAACATCTGAATTTTTCAATATATTCATTTTTGTTGACTTTAAGAAACTGGGAAACATGTTCGTTTTGAAAAGAATTATCTTTTAAAATTTTGTATTTTTCTTTTTGGATTATTTTGATAGTGCTGTGCGGGCATGGTTCTGGTTAATAGCCGCCTTTTATATAGTAAAGTGCTGTTTTTATTTGATTATATTTGGTAACGGGTCTGATACCTTTAATGTCTTATACACTGTATACTACGTTTATGCTCAAATGTGATGCTTTATCGTTGGTCATTTGCTTATTTAAAGTTTATATCTCGTTTATAATCTATTGTTCAAGGCATTATGATAAACAATTACGAGCAACACTGTCAATATATAAATAAGACACATGGTGTTGGAGTCCTGGCCCATTACCACATTGACTGAATCGTCCTGACACAGGATAAAACGATTACTACTTTTACGGATGTAATAGAAGTTTCGTGTCGTAACACTTCCCCTTTATTTCCAACAACTGCGCAGATCTAAAAAGATATTCGTCAAGTATATTCAGATCTTCTAAAGGTATGCATAGCTCAGCTGACCATTCCTTCGCAGCAATTTTACGAATATTGTGCATATTGTTTATTTTAAAGAGACATTTTCATTTCTTTTATGTATATACGTGTAAATCAAAAATGTAAAACCTTTTATTTGCCAGATGCAATCTATATATATATATATGTGTTCAACCAATTTTCCTATAGCCAATTTCAAGAACATTTCATGTAATTTAAGTCTTCGAATGTGCAAATTATGATATGAAACACATTTGCATTTTGACATTTTCCCATCTGAATTGTCAATCAATATATTAATATAACTTTACTTTCTTTAAATTGACAGAAAATGGAAATATATTATAATGCCTGTGTCTAATACTTATTAAAGAGATCGAATTTGTCAGACTTTGTAAAGGCTGTAACTTATGCTTTCTATAATATTTTTAAAGTGTGCAATTGCCTTGTTTTCTTTCTCAATCATGGCCATATGATACATATGTAAATGACAAGACAAAACAAAATGTTCCTCAATAAAATATTCAGCTACTTATTAAGTAGGGTCAGTGATGACTAATGCGGGAAAACGTTACTTTTTAAATAAAGGAACATTTGTGTGATTTTTATTAAGTAACAACAAATATTTTAGCAATAACAAACAGCCACATATGATTTTGAACTCTTCATTGTTAGGGAACAACCCTTAACTACTTATAATTGTATGAACATCCGACGTTTTATCTTTTCAAATTCATATAATTATTTCATTTAAATTTCAAATTTATTGCTTGAAACAAAGCATGATGATATGCCTGAATTTCCTTTTATTAACAAGGATTTCTTTTAATATTCCAGGCATAAATAACTAGTAATCTATGTGTAACAATTTTTTTTGTTTTATAATAATGTTTTTTTCGAGTTCGTGCGGAGTAATAGTGTATCATTTAATGATCTGAATATAAATGACTTTCCTATAATTGTTATTTTAAAAATTATTGAGTAATGACAGCTATGATTTATATGTCTGCGTGTTGTACTGAGAATATTTGTGATGTAGTAGCCGCTTCACGTTCTAATCAATTGGAATTCTCATTGATACAGAATTGATAACCAAGAACGTTTTAAAGTTCTGTTGTCCGTAAATAATTTGTGTAAAGCAGTGTGTGCATTTTTTCTTTAAATTTGGTTACATAAAATGGCTGGGTTAAAGCTTGATTTGTCTTATTATGTTGTTCCTTTGGTCGTTGTGCCCGCCCTTCCGAATGCATATCTTTATGATGTTTACTTAACAAAACCTTTCACTTATTCTTATTGCTTTAATTGGCGTGTTCTTAGTTTGTTTTTTATCTCTTTTGGCAATAAAACCCCAGTCTTATATCGATGCATGATGGATAGAGCTTTATTTATTTATTTTTTATGATATAGATTTTAGGTTTATTAATGTTTTTGTTACTTCTATTTTGTCATCCCTTTTCAATAAACGATGATATTCAACTTTGTACGTACTACAAACATATTTTCTAAAATGACTATGTTTTGGTATCTGTTTTTAATCTGCTGCCCCTGGCTTACGCCAATGAAAAAGAAAATTCATTTTGGAGTGTTTTAAAATAAAAAAATAAAAAAAAAAATTTTTTGGTTTTTATCTTTTTTGGGAAATTTATTTTTTAATAAAAATTGCACTTAACATTAAAACAAGATTTGACTTTAACTTTTAATTTTGCTATCCCATGCTCATCTTTGGTACAATACTTTTATTATTATACATTCATTGAAGTCTTGGAAATTATTACCTAATTTGTCTAATTGCACAAACTATGCTTGGGAAGCTGCACTCCCTATTTCTGGTAAAGTCAGTGTGTTCCTTTCTTAAAAAACTGCCATTTTTAATGCACTATGTACAAGTATTCATGCTCTGCTTACGTTTTAAAACATATCTTCTCTGTGTGTAGTGTTCATGTTTTCTTTACAAAAGACACTATATAGCATTCAAATATCAATTTGAGCAAAATACATTTAAAAGACATCTTTTCAAGACGAAAATCTTAAACGATAAAAATAGTTTAATTTAAAAGATATATCAACTAAGTAAATCAAAACAAAACAAAACGCGTACCCGTACTCGTATATAGGTGCAAGGAATTTATCCATTCTGTTTTACAAGGAGCCAAGATGGTAATTTCTCTTCTCTATGAATCATTACATTTTTACTTCCATTCTTGTGGTTTGAACAAAGACACATGACATTATTTGTGGAAGCACTTCATCTAGTTATTCATGTTTTTGTTTTTGTGAAGTGATATAGCATTCATTTCTTTTATAAAACATAGGACATATTTAAAATAACATAAGCTGTCTATATTTTCCGAATTTCATTTTTTTAAAGAAAATACAACGTCAATGAATGCCAACAATTTTAGTATTTCTTCCCTTTACTTTATTCAGTGTCAAGAAATGGTCTAAGCAAAATATATAGTTTGTATCATGTTCTAGGAATATAACCTCAAGCACTGGATACATTATCATTCACGAAAAGAAATCAACTAAGATTTAGGTTACAGTAAATGTAAAAGAGAAGAAAACTTAGAAACATCATATAACATCTTGCAATCATTTGGTGAGCTTCTCTTTCAGAAGGCACACACATTTATTTACTAAGATATATATAATTGATTAAACTTGCTTAAGAAGCCAAACAAATTGTATCAGGAAATATCAGAATGAAAAAAAAGTAGCTGAAATGACATTTAATTTTTTTTTTTTTACTACCAAACAAGAAACTTTCTAATGGAAAAATTAAAAATCAAAGATATTCATGACGTATATATTTAAGATTCTTAGTTTTTTAATTTATATCATCATGTAATGTTCTGATGATTTACAATACTAGTCATATTCTTTCCTTAGATTCCCTTACGTAAAGTGTATAAAGGGTAATAAATCTTGGTCCAATAATTACAGTAACGACGTGTAAATAAAGCAAATAGAGATAAAGTTTCCTCTCAGGCAAGCTATAATGATCATTTCTAAAGGTTAATTATTGACACGATAATGTTTATTCTGGTGTAATAATGACTTCTGTAGCAGTAACTGTCGTTTACATAAAAACTATGTTTTTCATATTGATATGTGCTAGGCCTTTTGCCATTGCACCTATTTATGATACTTTGACAATTCAAAGGACTCCATTGCGTTAGTTTATACCCGAATAGGATATATATGTTTGTAAAATTGGTGTGTCATTTATTGAGGTTCAAACCAAACATTTGTGTCACATTTGGATAAGCTGTTATATAGAGTTGAAAAATTACCTAAATATTTAACAAAAACAGGCAATTCTAAATAGTTTTCCTTCTTCTATATAGCTGAAAGGCCTGACAAAATGTTCAGTGTCTAAATCGATTTAAAATCTCTCTTTCAGTACGCGTGATGGACATTAATTTCAATATTTATTGTCATAATTAGCAACAATACGCACCAGGACTATGCACGGTGACGTCATTTGGTCTTTGTAAATATATCGAGATTGTAAGCAGACATAGTTAGTACGCATGTATTGTCGTTTATGTGCGTCACAATTTCTTAATAACAAAAATGTACTGTCACAACCTTATAAAATAATCACGCTCACATGACATACATTTACTTACTTAATGTTTAGTTTGAATTTATGACTGCTTTATTTATAGACTAATAAACTTATTGATAAATAATCTTTTATCGAGTTATTATCATTAGATGAACATTAACAGCTGTGACATAAAAGTGACTCCCTTTTTAAGTTAGTTTCCATTATGTCCAACTGATTAAAAAAACATTTTAAAAATAAGAATGTGCATTTTATTCGAACGTGCAATTTAGTTTAGTTTAGTTTTAACAATTTTAATATCTCTAATGTATATAATACAATAAAACAATACATATACATTGCAATCAGGATTGCGTAGAAAGCTTTTAAGTCTTTATGAAACACTTTCTCTAGAGGCAGTTTCATAGATAATATGACGTTAAGAATTAGCATTATTAGATTTAAAAATGAAATAATAGTATAATGTGGTGATGATTTACTAAACACCATCCATATTCTTTCCTAAGTTTCTTTTACGTAAGGGAAATTAATCTTGGTCAAATAATTACAGTAATGATGTATAAAAAAGCAAATAGAGACAAAGCTTCCTCTCAGGCAAGCTATAATGATCATTCCTAAAGGTTAATTATTGACTCGATAATGTTTATTCTGGCGTAAAAATGACCTTTGAAACAATTACTGTCGCTTACGTAAACAACCAGTTTTTTATTGATCTTTGCTTTTGCCATTGCACCTATTTATGTTTTACTTTGACTGTTGACTCCATTTAAAATTTCATACATTTGGAAAAGTTGCAAAATGACCTAAACTGAAAAAGCGTTCTTATGCTTGAAACTCAAATCGGGCCATGAATTGCAAAATAAAATCGAATTTTCAATTTCACTTCCATTCGTTATTGTTCTAGCAAAGACTCTTGACATAATTTGTTGGAGCACTATATCTAGTTATTAATGTACGCTTGCAATGTTTTGTGAACATCACTTGTTAAAAACGAAAGCTTTCACTTAATTCCTATGGTAACAGTTTTATAGCTTTGAAATACACAAGCATGGCCACATGCGTTCGATAATACTCTGATAATACCAATGGTAATAGAGATAACAGCCACACGATTATCTTTAAAGAGATTTCTGCGTCAGATTTAACGCCTCAATATTTAGATTGGGTTTTATAGGAAATAGCAAAAAACTTTAGCTACTTTTAACAACACAAGAGTTTGATATTCTTAATTCAGCCCTTATTTCTTGCTTATTGTACTGTTACTGCGTTAAACTTCAGAAAGACGCCAAAAAGTCTTTTTAAATTTATAAATGTAAAATACTTGGGTTTATGCACCCTTTTCATGCATTGACATCTACATTTTAAAACTCAAACCCGCTGGTCGAGGGATTTAATAAGGTTAATAACCGCTATTCCTGAATACAGGAATTCGTCTTTTTCGGTAATTCCGCGTTTCGGAATGTTTTACACGTGTAAAGAAACCATTTTGTCAGGCGTTTCATGTGCTACTACGATGTCAGTTGACAGTTGTTCTGATTAGAAACTACAGGTGCCTTCATTGAAATAAGCAATGTCACCTGAGTCACACTCATTTAAAAAACGTGCCAAAACGACACTGCTTACGTGATCTTTATCTGTTTATGTACGATTTGTTCTCCATTAATGTATACCTACCAGGTGATAAGGAAATACTCGATGGCATTTACGTACGTTAGGTTAATTGATAATGACTTCACGAATAAAATTGTTGTTTCCTGAATTATATATTTTATCAGCCCAAAGCCCACGCTTTCCTGTGTAATAATGTTGAATTAACAAATGAATGTAATATTTCTAAACAGATTTTCTAATACA
Organism: Ruditapes philippinarum; assembly: GCF_026571515.1. Lineage (NCBI taxonomy): Eukaryota > Metazoa > Mollusca > Bivalvia > Venerida > Veneridae > Ruditapes > Ruditapes philippinarum. The sequence goes on from NW_026855535.1 coordinate 93,257, forward strand.
GACTGCTGTAACGGATATCAATCTGTCTAGGCAGAAACGGCATTATATGAAAGCAGAAATTGCAAAAGTGATTTTAAAACGGAACGCTATTAACAGATATCTGACTCATCTTTGTCTATATGTTTTGGAAGACATTATTATTATTCTTATTTTATGAGCAAATATTTAAAAAATAGAGGGCCAATGTAACTTTTTGCGTGCTTTACCCTTTGCTGAAGCACGAAGACGCATTTAAAGTCCAAGCCCGCAATAGCGTTATTCTTGCATAAAAGGTTTGGTGAATCCGCGTATGGTTATTAATTTTTAATCATAAGACACCGGTAAATAGTGTACTTTCACAGCATCGATGTGACTTAAACTGCTTAAACCGGGGCTAGGGGGCGTGGACGGTAGCTTGCAATTACCACTACCGTCCATGAACATGCTCAGTTAAACCGAGCCTGCAATATTTTCAATTTTGTCGTTTTGGACGTTCTTTATGGATTCTGTTTTTCTCTACTTTGAAACCCAACAAAAATGTTGCATTAAATAATTTGATATATGTATGTATGTTTAGAATAGTACAGATCAATTAATATGTAGTTTTGATCCACATACAGTACATAAGTGTCTAATACCTTAAAATGTTTTGCGGTTTTAGACGATATTTATTTGCAAATATACAAATACGTTACCATGGAAACAGTATTTTAGAGATAACTGAAAGTTGATTTACAAATTTTACAGCTGTAAAATTAACATTTATAAAAGAGGAGGAAATCTTGAAAGACTGTTTTATGTTAGTACTTCACCTTGTTTTGAACGTTTGCCAATAAAAAATATGTAGAGCCGTCGCCTCAGCTGGATTAATTTAATTTACATCTTGAATACCTGGAACCTAATTCTAACTCAAAATACACACTGTTGTGTTAAGTTTATTCAGATATTGTATTTCATTGAAAAATATGTTCACAAGATTTAAAATTCAAAAAGAAGAAAATAAATAAATAAATATTCCAATTTTGATCTACATCTATGTCATACATGTTATTTTCATATGGGCAAGGTATTGTTTATTGTCTTTTTTAAAATAGAGATGTAAAATAATTAAAAGTGTAATGACCTGAAAAATATTGAGCAAGCCAAAAGCCAACAATAAAAATGTTAAATGCACAAGTATAGTTTTTGATGATTTAAACACGCTAAAATTGTTTGTTGCACTTATCTATTCAAATGATGGCATTGGATATGTTGTATGTATACTTTTTTGTATACATTTATTTCTTGACGTAGAATACAATTATAACTGTGTCGTAAATCATGTTTCACTAATAACAGGCAAGACGTGTAAATTGCAAATAGAGATAAAGTTTTCTCTCCCGCAACCAGTAATGACCCAGCCTGGAAGTTTATTAGTGACACGGTAATGGATAGTTATTGCATAATAGCGTCTATACTTGCGCAAACATACATGTTGATTACGTAAAGAATATGTTAGGTTTAAAGTCCAGTGAGTTTTCATTACTGCACAATCTTAATATGTGAAAGGGTCCGTTTAATTGCATTCAAAAATTGATTTCCTTTGTGAATAAGAACTAGGAAGTTAACTATAATTGCTGGTATGAAATAACCAGTAATCACTGATAACGAATATCAGTTCTTAACAACATCAATTCACTATTCTATAAAGAAGTTTGTTTTCTTTGGTTTACGACACATCAAAACAATTTAGGCCATATGGCGCCTAAACTGGAAGACGTATTTTGCTGACCTCGGTGTTTGCAAACTTAAAACAACACCAGGTGTCAAACCAAGCCACCTCGTGAAGGTAAACAGTTATTCGAACCCATTTAGTCGCCTCTTCCGATCTCTCAGGGATATACTGTGGCTGCAATTTGGATGGACCAATCCTTAATGGCAACATCTTAACCACAAGGCAAAACCAAAAAAAAGATATAATACCCTCCAAATTGAGACAAAAATAATATTAATAAACACTTCAACTATGAAATGGTAATCTTACTTATCAAGAAATATTTTTTCGTAGGCAAGCTTAAAAGAAATTGCTTGATGTTGGCGATAAGGCATCAACTAACTCTGCAATGTTAAGACCTGAATGACACGCTAGATTGATGCGTTTGCTTATAAATCAAAACTAGACGTAAAGTGCACGTAAACTTCATGTTTGAAAACTATGTGTAGGATAACTACAATTATTTTGACTGTATATAGATATCATAGAAGTTAGAACTTAGATGTTAGATCTTAGTACTTAGATCTTAGAACTTAGGTCTTAGCTCTTAGGACTTAGAAGTTCCGTATAGGCGGGAAAACGCCATATTTACTTCAATATAGGAAGAAGATGTAAGATGTGGATATAAAAAGCACTGTATCAGTATCACATAATTTTCATATGAAATGTTACTAGACGCTCCTTTGAAAAAAACATTTCAATATATTAACTAGGTATAACAGTACAATTGAAATTTCAGATGGTCTGTAAAGAGTATTATTTGGCTTTTACTTTTCAGAAGTTAAATGCGCTATCACAAAACGTTTATAATAAATCTTTATTAAAAGCGTGTCTTTTTTTATATTATCAGTATATTTTCTTTCTGTCTTGTTTTTTGTCGGCATAATTTCAGAACATTCTGCAATGGGGGATCTATCGAAGGCAATGAAAATAAACTAATATTATAATAGAATAAAACTTGTATAGATTATATACATGTATGTATCATATCTAAAGATATTGCTCCAAAGATTGAGGCGTAAGTTCTTCGAAGCAAGTATTCTTGGTCTCTTGTTTATTCAGAAAACATGTAGAATAAGTAGTGGGTCACTTTAAGTGAAATAGTAATTACTGGTGAAGTATCTGGTGGGTGGAAATACCGCCGAGATATGACAAGAAAAGTGTTAAAATCAGCTTAAAACTAGAAAAACAATAAACTCAAGTAAATAAAATCCATGACGATGGAAAAGTAAAAACAATGTGTTAAGAAATTTAAACCTTACATTTAAGGTAGACATAATTTCAAAGTAAGTTTAAATATATTTATTCCCAACACTTGGTTCTATGGCAACAAAAAGCAAAATCATATATTCACAGACAATAATTGGAATGGAAAAGAAAAGCATCATTATGTTGATGTAAACTATTAATACATGCAAGAATGGTTTTTGACCATTTCGATCAACTGCTTTAACAATCCGTGTTTATGCGCACGAGTTTTTAAGATATCAAGTGTCTACACAGAAATAAAATTCAACATTAATAGTTTTTGGCATCACACATTATCGTTTAATAGCTTCTAAAATCAGTTTCCATTAAAATATCCTTTTTTGGGTTAATTCAGAGTGAAAAAATACATCATTCTCGAACGTTAATGGAATATCATTTTTTATCGGCACGTTTTCTATGTGTGTTGATAGAGTATTGATATTCCAAAACAGAACTTCAATTATGATGTTTGATGCCAAAACTAATTGCTTTTAAAAAAATCAAATAACGTTATTTGAGCTTTTGAAATTTAGGAAGATGGAGAACAATATTGAAGCCAGAAATATAATCCTGGTTTCAATGCATTTTTAATGTGATTTTTGTTTTTCATCTCTGGCATACATTAACAAGATTTAATAGTTTAAAATGATTTTATAAGATAAAAAAATCAACATTCACTAACTTTTTGTGATGCAAGAATAATCAGTTAAGAGTAAGAAGAAAAACACTGAAAATAATAAAATATACCTTGATATACCTTATATATAAAGTACATATGCTATACTGTTCTATATATAGCTCTTAGAGAACAAGACATGTTTTTGTCTGTGAGTAGTTAATAAGTAATATCAAATGAAATGTTATATTATTTCTACGATAAATGCTGCAATTTTGCAATACTTATTTTTATATCTTAAAATGTCTGTTTTGTAGTATCCTTAATGTATAGTTTGTATCATAGTTCTTAATGTTTGTATAAGTCGGTAGTCGTATTACAAATGAAGCATTTGTGTTTATAAAAGTTGACAAAGTGGTATGATGCTCATTTCTTTGCTGTCAAGTCCTGCTGAATTAGTAATATACTTTACAGCTAGGCTTTTGTTATGGTCATTGACTAATAATTGATAATAAAATTGGTAAATATTACAATATAAAAACAACCTTAATTATAAAAAGACTGCCCCACTCTTTTTAAAAATTGAACAGTACCCATAAATTTCGAACGACATTTATAGAAAATTCTGTGGGGCACGTGGATTATTGATTATTGGTGCATTGTAATATATCTAAATGAACAAAATTATGGCAAAAATGTTAATTTTTTTAAATTTTACATGTGCACTTACTATTTACATGTGGATGGGCATAATGGGCACTTTATATTAACCCTTTTCCTTGGAATCGAGTGATAAACCTTTGTCGATAGGTAAGAGCAGTATCTGTTGCCAAATATCTGAAGTAACATTGTCCTTCACAAGTGTCCTTCACAAGATTCGGACTTATTTTGGTCGGGATCAAGAGGAAATTGGCTTCCGTTTGGGAAACGCTTTTTTATATGTTCAATGAATATTTTCTAGTGAAAATTGATGTTTAACATTAAGTTACCATGCTAGTTCAGTTGACAGTTCGAATGGAATACATCGATAATTGTCGTTAAGTTTAAGCGTGCTTACACAAGTTACTAGTTTAGTGACCAAGGTGAAAATATTAGCAAACCTAGCACCGGGTTCAAGAAATAAACCGGGATGATTTATGTTACTAAACTTTGAGACATGGCGTGAACATTTCAAGGTATAAACTGGGTAGTTAACCAACTAAGAATGCAATGTTTATAGTGTTTGGTATGTTATTAATTTTGTGACCGTTCAGTTAATAAAACAAACAACATACAATTACTTTTTAAAGGTTAATTCAATAAAACAAAATATAGAGCGGTTATTGCTTTCTGACGGTTTAATTAAAGCAAACAAGGATGTTTAGTTCTTGTTAAGTAATCACATAACCGAACGTGACTTTTGGAAAAACTACCTTAGGTCTGGTTAATGGGGTTTTATACTTGATTTACAGATATAATGCCACATTAACCACGTGACACTGATATAACTAAATGTCGTCTGACTCGTAACCATGGTAACGAATTTTATATTGCAAAGTGTTCCATTTAGGATTTGTTTTATAGTTATATGAGATTGATACAGGCTGTAAACAAATCTCATAGACTCCTGTAAAATTACTTATAATATCAACTGTGTGTTTATACAATTATGCTAAATTGCTTATTCAAAATTACCAATTAATTGAAACTAATTTAAACTTCAATTTCTAGACTAAATAATTATAATATTTTAGGATAAAACAGTTCTCAGCCCCATAATTATACTTCTAGCCACAACAATGACATTTACACACAATACAAATATCTTATTGAAGATAACTGAGTTACATGCGGTTTTACACAGAATACGTATCATACACACTTTGATCAGTAGAGGGGTGTGTCATTTAGACCAAATGGAGAAAGTTAAAATCAGAGCCGTCATAAAGTACCTCTGTAACAAAGGGATGTCCCCCAAGGAAATCCATGAAGTCTCCATGGATACACTTGGGAAGGAGTCCCCTTCCTGTATCACTGTGAGATAAATTGGCGGCTAAATTTAAGAGGGGCAGGGAGAGCATTTGAGATGATGAGTGGCCTGGGCGGCCAAAAGAGGCCACCAACGATGAAACTATGGAGGCCGACTTCAAATAACGAAGCTATGGGCCGGACACGATTTTGCTGCAAGGTCATAGAGGACCTTCAAGGTAGCGACCCAAATGTTGCGCGCGACACGTCGTCTTAAGGTGGTGATCATTTCTGTGAAATAGCTGTAAAATCCGACTTTAAATAACGAAGTTATGAGCCGGACACGAATTCGGGACGTACGGACGAACTGAGAGACTAACGGACGTTCTAACGGGACAGTAATAATGTGGCTACTGTATTGTCCTCTCTATTGTTATTTTTAGCCATAGAAAAGAAAATGGCCACATAAATTCCATTACGGAATGAATGACATCGAAGAGAAAGAACAGTTACCTATTGTCCCTCTAGCCATATTATAACTGTCTCGTGAGAGCGGGCGGACGGACGGACAACCCGGCGACTATATGCTCCCCGAATATCTTCGGGGAGCATAAAACAGATCGTGCAGTGGAAGCACCCTAGCTCACCCCTTCCGAAGAAATTCAAGAGGGTGCCATCTGCAGGGAAGATGATGCCTTCAATTTTTTGGGATAGCCAGGGGATAATCATGATTGACTATCTTGAGCAAGGTCGTACCATAAACGATACCAAAAACATTACGTACTATGAAGACGAATTAAGACGTCTGTATCAAGAACACGCGCGTAAAAGGAGGGGTAAACTGACTCAAGGCGTTCTGCTCCTGCACGGCAATGCGCCAGCTCACACATTCCAAGCAGCGATGGCTGCTGCAACTGACTGCGGCTTTGAAATTCTTCCCAATTCCCCATATTCCCCATATTCTCCTGACTTGGCTCCCTCCGACTTCTGTTTCCGAATCTGAAAACCAAGCTTCGTGGTAGACGTTGGAAGCAATGTAGGTGTCATGGAGGCGATAAATGAGTTTTTTGAGGACCAAAATAGAGAGTTCTATTTTGAAGGGTTAAACAAGTTTGATGTAGAGGGCGATTATATTGACAAGTAAGACCATAAATTCGGTTCTCTGACTACCGGAAGTACATCAGGCCAAGAACTTTATGATCAATCCTCGTATGTTAAAGTTAGGGCCACAGAACGAATTTGCATATACTTTTACATACACTTATAGTTCTTATATGTTTTAATTACATTTTTAAAACAGACAACAATTTATATTATATTATTTTAAATGATTTTATTTTTCATAGTTATTCCAAAATGTCTTTGACTTGATTGCTTGTAGAAAACGACTTTGTTTTATCATATGAATCTCATATGAATAGAGTTGCACATCACTTTTTCCTCCCTGTAAGTTTTTCTTTGTTCTTTTTCTCTAACACTGTTAAGATCCCATATTCATATGAACAAAACAACGTATTTAATTGACAAACTTATTTTTTTTTGCACACATTTCTATTAATTCCTATAAAAATATGCAAAGAAAGATCAAATAGTGAGGCTAAAAAAACATTTAAATAATTGTTTTATATTTAATACAGAAGTTTTTTGTTATTTCATGGTAGTTATTGAAATTTGTATTACGTGTCAAGTACCATATAACTGTTTTTAAATGCACATTATGCCTTAAAAAAATAATTGTTTATTTCTTTAGAAAGGGCTTACATGACTTTAGTAAAGTTTAAACGACTGTTAGTTACTTTTTACCTGAAGAAAGTAGCGATAAATGTGAAATAATTGTCCATGGAAGTTATAAACAAAGTGATATTTTGACTTCCATACAAAATATTCATTGACTTAAATGTACTTATTGCTAAAAAGCAATAGTTGAAAAAGATGGTTCAGGTAATTGGCCAATGAGTAACGTTTTGGATACGATAAAAGTACATCAATATTAAAAAGCTTTTGAGAAATAAAATAAAAAGTATTTATGGAGCATAATAAGACTTTAAATAAGTATGCTACAATAACAGGACGTGATCCAACTTAGAGATGACACACAAACAATGTTTGCGTGTATAGACATCATTACATTTTATAGTCAAAACACCTTTCAATATCAGTGCTATTTACATTTTGATGACACTTTTGCGTTGCACTTTTATACTTTCTATGTCATCCCATGGTTAGCTGGAGTCAACATTCTGGTTAAACCATAAAATTTTCTACAAATATTCTTAACTATTTGTCTTTTGCCTAAAATTAAGTATCAGCTGTAACCACGGTATTTGCAGTATCTGTAAAAATGACAATATATAATTCATATTTACGTTCGTCTGATAATGTATTTTAATTTCGTTTTGCTTCAAAAAGGCACCGATGGCTGTCTTATATTTCAGAAATCAAAATGCTTTTTCTTCCTTATTGAAATTTCCTAATGCATTAACTGTGCTTCATTTGAAGGTAAATGTATGGAAATGATATTCAAAACTGTTGGAGGCACGAGACATTCTCGTAGAAAGAGAGAAAATTGATGGCTTCAACTTAAGTTTATGTTTCCGTTAAAATAATTTAGTTTCTATTTCTAGCAGCCTGCACTTAATATTTACATCCAAATGAATGATTATACCCATTGCTTAAATCAAGAGAAATTTATATAGTTTTTAATACGGATATTACAAATTTAAATCTTAACCTGACCTATATTTGCCGTTGTTTTAGCAAGGGGAACTGGACATCCTTTTTGGGGGGCCCGGCAATTACTCCTGTATAATATTCAAAATATCATGCAATCCTATTTCAACCACAAACTATGCTTAAAATGAAAGGTGTAATACATTAAAGATAGAGATATCCAAGGCAATTTGCATAATATTGCCTCCTTTGGATTTCGGTGTTATAAATCTATTTATCAGAAATGTGTCAGCTATAAAAATTATTTAATTTTCTCATTCAAATGATATGTTACTTCTTTTTATTTCGTCATCGGTTGATCGGATAAATGTGAGAAATTATGCCACCTCGTTTTACCTTTAAAATATATTTCGTGGTTTAAAACAAAATAGATCAACAGCCATGTCATCAAAATCTGTTTCTATTGAAATACATTATGAATGTTAGTGATGAGCAACAATATGATTATTTGACGTTTATGTTATATCATTTCAAACTGCATTTTTAAAGTGTTATATTTAAATAGCTTTCTTTGTGCTGATTTTGAATTACTTTGTTGCATTATAACTAAATTGCTCCGACGAATATTTGAATAATATGATAGAAACTCTAGAAATTTTGCAGAAAAAAGTGATTTTAAAGTCATGAAAGAATAAGTTAAATCATTTTATATTAATTCTCGGCAGGTATACGTGTTCATTAATGTAGAAGAACTCATTTATGCACGAAACAATGTGCATTTAAATTCTGAAGATGTGTTGTGTATTTAGTGTATTTGAAACACCCTCGGGTCCTTGAACTACAGAGTTGTGTTCTCTTTCTTTTTGTTTGAATTAGATAAAGTTCATACAAATTTAGTACTTGAAGACCGAGACGATAAACATCACATTGCGTATATCTAGCTATACTAGTGGTGGGAACCCTCAGATGCCCCTACATGCATTATTTCAGGCACGAGCGGACATCTGAGTTAGCTGGAAAGTATCATAATGAAAAAATCCCTTGCGAGATTTGAACCAATAGCGATGAGAACCCTTAAACATTCGGCCTAGGACGCCCCATTACTTAGTAAAAGGCTGGTATCATGTATTATAATTCGGTTTAGAGGTAAACACCTTAATCACCGAAGACAACCGTCACATCCTAGCAAGTTGTTGGGTTGATCGCTCATTATATGTTTTCACTTGACAATAACACGTTTATAGCAAACACCCTTTTTTAATTAAAATCACGATGTCTTATTCAGTGTAACGATATAATAATAACCCATCGTGCTTAATTGATAAAATACATCCGCATGTAATATACTAATTCACATCGGATTATGTGAAGTGATCTTAAGAATGAAAAAAAAATACTTTTAAAGCTTAATCACACCATGCTCTTGACATTTACATATTAACTTACATTCGCCAGACTTATTTCCAAGAAAATTAAACTTGGATTACGAAATTCTCTATAAGCTTACTTATTTTGTATAATTTCTTATCGATATGGCAATTGGTTGTAAAGTCGCATAGTATTGCGCGCAGTATGAACTCAATTGTTTCTTGGCAGGTTTTGGTTTCATTTAGAATTTTATAATGAATAGCAAATTAAAATTGAATTCATGATAAAAAGAATACCAAACAAGTCTTTAATTTAATATTTTGAGGCTCTGCACGAATAAGAAAGAACGGAAATTAACAAAATTATGAAACAGACGTTTATTCTTTAGCAATCCATATCAAACCCTTTTGATTTGAACATGCTTTGACACGCTGCAATCCTTTACCGACAATAGTCATTTTGTTACTGACATCTCATCTATCGAAATGATGCACATTTAATCAAATACGTATATCTACAAAATATTTATATCTGCACAATATGTTAACGCGCTTTGAGTAACTTTGTGATTAATTGAAGCACCTAATATGGATCTAAATCTTGTGTTTGACGTACTCAATCATCGTTAATTCTGAAAAATTTATATTAAACACTTACAATGTATATCAGAATGATAAAAGGCTTAATTCAAACTGACGATTTATATCTCAAAAGGCCTAAATTCAGTATCTTTTATCACCACAAAATTTTAATCTATTCCATTTTCACATTCGTGAACATATCCTCTTTTATGCAAAAAAACCATCACTATCTTGAAATTGATTAAACGTGTAAAAACCATTCCGACATTCCTTCGTAGCTATGTCTTAATCTGTTCTAAGTTGTTTATAATCTGTTTCATCAAAGGTGAAGAATATGATGGATATTTTCGTTGCTGGTAGATGGTTCAACAAAATGAAGTATCGTATACGTAATATAGTCAAGAATAGATTTATTATATTGTATTAAGTGTTTATTTTACTGACTGATAAAGTGATAAAAAGATAAAGTTGATATGCTTTGTGGTTTCTGTAATTGACATTAGTTTTAAAAAGTTATATACTTACAATAGTGTTATTTGTGAATATTTTGCACCTTTACATTACCAGAATATATTTTCTACATGAAAGGAAGTTGAATTTGGCTAAGGAAGGTAATTTACTTATCAATGTCTTTTTAACTTTTTTTATGAACATTTCTTGACCATCATTTCGTGTTAAATATACGATATATAACAAAAAAAGTAAGTACTAGATTTTATACGCACAATATACGTGCACTTTTGTATTACTTATTCGAAAAAAGAATGCGAAAAATAAATTATTTATTACAATTGGGGTGGTATTTCAAGATTATATATTCGAAAAAGAAGGTTTAATTGCCTGTTTTTCATCCATTAATATCTGCAAAAGCTGATGACAATTTAAGGCCCGAGCCCAAGTGTCGAGAGATTAAAAGAAAACAACAACAAAAAACGTGAGCTTCTACGGATGTTATTGAACAACAAAAAATCGTACGTGCATAAAAGTACACGTCTGATTCGTCAATTCTGCGTTTTGTTAATTGTTTCCGTATAACAAGTTTACGCTACGCTTTTCAATGTAGCTGATGTAATTTGACAGTCATGTTTTAATTATTATTATATATACATATATTATTTTAGTTGGTGCATATAACAAATTCTTTATATCAGTACATTCTTAATAAAGAACAACCTCCAAATTACTACAATTTCTAACCGGCAAAGCAATCAGACAATTGGTGTTTGAACAGTTTGCAACATAAAATGGTTTTTTTTACGAACAATTATACACTTTATACAGAAAAAAGGTTTCTTAAGCATGCAGTTATTATAAAAGAAAAGAGAATGAAAGTAATAAATTGCTTAATATTGTTCTTGTGAAATGAAGTGCTATTTATAGCAAACTTAACACCTTTGGACAACGATCTTGAATTTCACACATCATCTTGATATGGTAGGCATTTATGCCACAGTATTTTAAAATCCTTCAATGCATGACAATCTTACAGTTCGGAAACTAATGTGTACCTTCAAACTCTTCTTATGAGTATAAGTATCTTCAAACTATTAGAGTGACCTTGACCTTGAAGTTAGGAACATTGGTCTTACACACAGCACGTCATCCTGACGTGGTAGTCATTTGTGCCAAATTATTTTAAAATCCTTCGATGCATAACAAAGTTATAGTCAGGACACAAATGTGTGAACCTATAATCTCATATTGTGATAGCGTGAACCTTCAGAATATGTCCACAAGTGTAACCTTGACCTTTGAATAGGGACGTGGTTCTTAGACGCGACACAACAGTGTCATGTGATAGACATTTGTGCATAGTTATTTCAAAATCCCTTCATTACGGTGTCCTTATCGTGCCATTTAGAATGTCGTCCGTCGCGTCTAAGGGTAGACACACGACAATGCGAAGTGACATCGCGACAATGCGAAGCGACGCTCGACAACGCGAAGCGATATGCGACAATGCGAAGCGACGCTCGACAGTGTCAAACGATATGTCGCACTGTCGCCTAGAAATGTCGCGGTAAAAAAGGGCGACATTTAAGAAATGTCGCTTCGCGTTGTCGAGTGTCGCTTCGCATTGTCGAGCGTCGCTTCGCGTTGTCGCGATGTCACTTCGCGTTGTCGCGATGTCACTTCGCGTTGTCGCATTGTCACTTCGCATTGTCGAGTGTCGAGGTTGGTAGAAGTGCATACCACGACACTCGACAATGCGAAACGACAACGCGACAATGCGATACGACGCTCGACAATGCGAAGTGACATTCGACATCGCGAAGCGACATTTTTAAAATGTCGAGTAAATGTCGCGTTATTTTTATGATTTTTACACCGCGACGCTCAACATTGCGAAGCGACACTCGACAATGCGAAGCGACACTCGACAACGCGAAGCGATACTCGACAACGCGAAGCGACACTCGACAATGCGAAGCGACATTTGGAATAATATCGTATCGCATTGTCGTGCGTCTACCGGTGCTTGGTCAGAATTTACTAACTCACCGACAAACGGTGCGATCATGGAAGGGGTCGCACTAAACTGCTGACGAATTAGCTGACGATATAGATATATAGGAAACTGCTGACCAGTTAAATAAAGAAGGATTATCGGAAAATGCTGACCAGTTACACAAAGAAGGGAAACATTGAAGGTGTGAAGTTATATAAACACGCCGTAGGGGGTAATAAAAAGATGGGAAATTACTTTTATTCTTTTAATTATATTTTTAATTTTTGCATTTATATGACTATGTTTATAAACTAAATTAATATATACATTTAAAGTACCATAATATCATACATTTTAACACGGATTTACATTACTACATGTAATATAAATCCGTGATTTTAAAAGGATATATTAAACAGCTTTTTTATACCTCTAAAGATATGCAAAAATTTGAATTAATGTTTTATAAAGAATTATGATGTTATGAGTTTTATCAAAATCTCTTGTTAGTGATATTTCAATAGAAAAATCTTGTAACGGAAAAAAAATGTATTTTCAAAAGCAATAATTGCAATTTGAATTAATATTAAATAAGTCAGCAGTGTTTTAACTTAATTAAATGTCGACAAAATTTTATACAATATATTGAATTTCGTACATTATAAAATGAATTAAAATTTCACGACAAAATATATTTTTTTCTATATTTCTAACTGGTCAGCAGTTTCCCTATATATCTAACTGGTCAGCAGATTCTACTACATGTGTATATGTTTAACTGGTCAGCATTTTCTCGCCTGAATGTAAAGAGCGTTAAATTTGCTAACCATATAGAATAAGAAGAGTTTTACGGCTTAAATCAATTTGAAATAACATTAAATTGGTCAGCAGTGTTTTTACTTAATTAAATGTCGACATAATTTTATAAAATAAATTGAATTTGCATACATAATAAAAATGAATTACAATTTCACGGCAAAATATATTTTTCTCTATATATCTAACTGGTCAGCAGTTTCCCTATATATCTAACTGGTCAGCAGATTCTACTATATATGTTTAACTGGTCAGCATTTTCTCGCCTGAATGTAAAGAGCGTTAAATTTGCTGACCATATAGAATAAGAGAGTTTTACGGCTTAAATCAATTTGAATTAACATTAAATTGGTCAGCAGTGTTTTTACTTAATTAAATGTCGACATGATTTTATATAATATATAAAATTTGCATACATTATAAAATGAGTAACAATTTCACGGCAAAAATATATTTTTTCTATATTTCTAACTGGTCAGCAGTTTCCCTATATATCTAACTGGTCAGCAGATTCTACTGTATGTTTAACTGGTCAGCATTTTCTCGCCTGAATGTAAAGAGCGTTAAATTTGCTGACCATATAGAATAAGAAGACTTTTACGGCTTAAATCAATTTGAAATAATATTAAATTGGTCAGCAGTGTTTTTACTTAATTAAATGTCGACATAATTTTATAAAATATATTGAATTTGCATACATTATAAAATGAATTACAATTTCACGGCAAAATATATTTTTCTCTATATATCTAACTGGTCAGCAGTTTCCCTATATATCTAACTGGTCAGCAGATTCTACTATATGTTTAACTGGTCAGCATTTTCTCGCCTGAATGTAAAGAGCGTTAAATTTGCTGACCATATAGAATAAGAGAGTTTTACGGCTTAAATCAATTTGAATTAACATTAAATTGGTCAGCAGTGTTTTTACTTAATTAAATGTCGACATTATTTTATAAAATATATTAAATTTGCATAATGAGTAACAATTTCGTAGCATTTAAATATATTTTTCTCTATATATCTAACTTTTCAGCAGATTCTACAATATGGTCAGCATTTTAATAACATATTTTGGACTGTTTATTGTATTTTGTCATAGATAAATCAAGAATGACACGTCGCGTGTGAAATCGATTTTAATATGATTTTGGGGCATATCGATCTCGATAAATTATCAGTTTAATGGATATCTGTGGAAACATGTTGTTTATAATGTAATAAAAGCTTATTAACTATAACAATTAGCACATTATTAATTTTTGTTCAATATTACTTATACAATTATACGAACAACAAATAAGGAAACAGAAATCACTTTATTTCATATTTGCACTAAATACGACATAATAATTATATTTTGTTAAAATATACATTACGTATATGTACATGTATATATTTTAACCTATGATGCATAGTTTTATACATACTTGAAACAAATTATGATTTTTCGTACATCATATTTTGACTACATTTTTAAAATTTTAACCAATATATAACACATAGAAGAAAATTCATTAAGGTACTTAAATAAAATATTATATCAAAATAAATTGAGAAATATACAGTATATATCAATTGAATTTTTTATAATTAATATGTATCATTTGTAATATTGACATCTTGAAAAAAACATTTTATCAAGTATTTCTCGACCTCGCCTGTAATATCACCAACGGCAATTTGACACCTTCATTGTTTTCCCTTCTTTATCTAACTGGTCAGCAGTTTTCGATAATCCTTCTTTGTTTAACTGGTCAGCAGTTTCCTATATATTCTATATCGTCAGCTAATTCGTCAGCAGTTTAGTGCGACCCCTTCCATGATCGCACCGTTTGTCGGTGAGTTAGTAAATTCTGACCAAGCACCGGTAGACGCACGACAATGCGATACGATATTATTCCAAATGTCGCTTCGCATTGTCGAGTGTCGCTTCGCGTTGTCGAGTATCGCTTCGCGTTGTCGAGTGTCGCTTCGCATTGTCGAGTGTCGCTTCGCAATGTTGAGCGTCGCGGTGTAAAAATCATAAAAATAACGCGACATTTCCTCGACATTTTAAAAATGTCGCTTCGCGATGTCGAGTGTCACTTCGCATTGTCGAGCGTCGTATCGCATTGTCGCGTTGTCGTTTCGCATTGTCGAGTGTCGTGGTATGCACTTCTACCAACCTCGACACTCGACAATGCGAAGTGACAATGCGACAACGCGAAGTGACATCGCGACAACGCGAAGTGACATCGCGACAACGCGAAGCGACGCTCGACAATGCGAAGCGACACTCGACAACGCGAAGCGACATTTCTTAAATGTCGCCCTTTTTTACCGCGACATTTCTAGGCGACAGTGCGACATATCGTTTGACACTGTCGAGCGTCGCTTCGCATTGTCGCATATCGCTTCGCGTTGTCGAGCGTCGCTTCGCATTGTCGCGATGTCACTTCGCATTGTCGTGTGTCTACCCTTAGACGCGACGGACGACATTCTAAATGGCACGATAAGGACACCGTACTTCATAGACCTTTCTTTTTTAAACGGACTTCGTAAACGGACTCCGTAATACGGAATAAATTGGGGGATATTCTCAAAACATAAATGATAAAAAGACTAATATGTTAAAAGTAGCGTTTTTTTAAATGTATATTCTAGTTATAGTATTTATATAAACACATTAAAGATGGAGACAATAACCATAATTTTAATAAAGACCCTATAAAACAAACAAACAAAAGAGCAAAAAATGTGTGTCGATAGCGTGGAAGTGACAGTATCCAGAATAGAATTGTTCGTGTTGCTTATCCATTGGTCGCAATATATCGTGTGATGTCCCATCTATTGCACCAACTGCGGGTATCCCAGCCGTCGCGATTACTAAGCCACTGATCTATGGTTGGCCAAGTGATGTAATTTGCAAATGTTGTGTAAAATGTACGTATCATCATGCGAATTTCAACATGTACGTACGCGGTGCACTCATTGAATATGGTGGAAATTGTATCAATTAAAGGTTAGGTAACATCATATCCATATCACAAACAAAAAAATTATTTTTACTTGAGACAGTCTGTAGCGACTGTAATTTCTTAGTTTATGATATGTAACATATCTATTAAAAGTAATGTTTCTGATACTTCACCAGTTAGGTTATAGATAGTGTACATATTTTCTGAGAAAGTTTGGAAAAACGTTTCTTTCGGAATATATAATCGAATCAATTGAAAATAAACGAGTGTGAATATCTAATACAGAGTATAGAGGTGGCATCATCACGACAACTAAACATGACTGTGCACGGTTGATATCTGGTGGGGATTGAACTTAAGCAGGAAGTGATGTTAAAAGTAGATTTTGCCTGCTAGTGTTCATTCTGAAAATCTAAATACAATGCAAACAGTATACAGTGGTATAGTGTTGCAGCGAAAAGTAACACAATCGTTTCAAACATAGCAAAAAATAATAATAATAATAAAAATAATAATAATAAGAAAATAACGACACACGTATAATATCAATTTCCTACTCTTAGGTATAATTGTAAGAAAATCGGCAACTTTTGAGGACCCAGGGTTTAATGTTAGTCGCTATAGCATATGTACTATAATTGTACGAATTTTGTGCAATTTCACACTGAAACGTCATACTTTAGTAACAGTGATATTTATACAAATATATATACGACGATGACGTTGGGAGAGGTGATAGAGCTCCTAAGCCCGCAGACGGTCTAATAATAATAATAATAATAATAATAATAATAATAATAATAATAATAATATCTTTATTTAAAGAAGGTTACACATTAAGAACATACAATAACAATCATATATATCTTATTTCCAATGTGGCCTTCTGAAATAGAAAACAACAACAACAACAACAACAGGATATGCATAGGTAGAAAAATGAATGTATAATATGTAATTTTTAGAATAATACAACTCATATACTTTCGACAGACACTCAACAATTTGTTTAAACATATACGTATATTGCATCATTCGTTCGTTCGTTCATATATTTATTCATTCATTCATTCACTCATTCATTCACTCATATGAACATCAAGATATGCTTTGTATTTTTCTTTAAAACATTTAAGGTTATTAACATTACGAATATTTAAAGGTATATTGTTCCAAATGTTCATGCCATAATAAGAAAATGTGTCTTTAATATAATTTGTTTTAGGTCTTGTCCATAATACAATATCTTTTCGTGACCTAGATCTTAAGTTATATATTTTGTTGTCGGATAAAGTCATCAGTTCTGTCATATAAGTCGGTGCCATGTTATTTAAAGATTTAAAAACAAGCACTGCCGTGTGGTATTTACATCTGTCAAGGAACGGTAACCAATTAAGAGTTTCGAATAGATTTATTGACAGAGAACTTTGAGGTTGCTGTAAAATGATTTTAGCAATTCGTTTTTGTAACTTGTCTATGTCAGAAAGAATTGCAGGTTGATAACAATAACGATAAGAGAACAGTTGCAACCAAGTTCAGCACCCACTGCCGTCTGTTTCAAATGTTGCATCAGGTAAACGTAATCGACCGGCTCAGCACAGAAGAAATAGGCGCTCCCTTGTAAATCAAATAAGAGCAAATCAGGCTCAGAGGAGATTCCCCCACCCAAAAAATCCAAAACTACTCTGTAAACTTAGCGTCAGCAGTGACAGCAGTGATGATATTTTCCTTTGCTTTCACAACACTCAGAACTTAATGGCACTGCAATGACGTATATGAAGTAAGAAACTTGTATTGTTTTATTTTTATTTATTTTTTTGGCCTTTATATAGATAATGGTTAAATTGTCTCCAACTTGAAATATGGTGATAGAAATACTATAACAAGCATATACATGTACAAAAACCGCTGGTTTACAGTTTTAGCGTACTGATCATTTTGTCTTATTTTCCGCGCAAGTATGATTTGAGAAAATCCCAAAATTATTCCGTATTACGAATTCCGTTCACGAAGTCAGTTTAAAATAGAAAGGTCTACACCAGGACAAATATACAGTATGGACATGATCGCTGTGTAAGTTTGGACGGAAAAACGGACATGAGCCTTAGCCACGACACATCGTCTTGATGAGGTAGACATTTGTGCCGAGTTATCTTAAAATTCTTCCATGCATGACAAAGTTACAGTCCGGACATGGATGTGAATCTTCAAACTATTCTCAAGGGAATGAGTATCTCCAACTATAAGTGTGACCTTGAACTTGAAGGTAGGAACAGGGGCACCAATGTGTGTATCTATAAACTCTAATTGTGATAAAGTGAACTTCAAAATGGAAGTGTGATCTTAACCTTTGAAGTAGGTATGTGATTCTTAGACGCGACACATCGTCTTGAGGTGGTAAATATGTATGCGAAGTATGCTAAAATCCTTCAAAGCATGACAAAGTTTTAGTCCGGACACAAATGTGTATACCTATAAATTGTTATTGTGAATAAGTGAAACTTCAAATGTTAGTGTGACCTTGACCTTTCAGGTAGGGACGTGATTCTTAAACGCGAGAAAACGTCTTGATGTGGTAGACATTTATGCCTAGTTATTTTGAAATCCTTCAATGCATGAGAAAGTTACAGTCCGGACACGAATGTGTGTACCTATAAACTTTAGATGTGATAATGTGAAACTTCAAAATGTAAGTGTGACCTTGACCTTTAAGGAAGGGATGTGGTTCTTGCACGCGACACATCGTCTTGATGTGGTAGACGTTTGTGCCAAGCTATTTCAAAATCCCTCAATGTATAACAAAGTTACAGACCGGACACGAATTGAAGTGGGGACGCACAGACAGAGAGGCGGACAGACAGACGGTGCGATTTTAATATGCCTCCCTTCGGGGGCATAAAAAACAAATCGTCGGTCCAAAGAAATGATTATACCACGCGAAAATCTTCTAGCTATATTCCTTGGCCTAGAGTTGTGTACCTTATTTTTCTGTGAAGAAAAACTAGTGCAATTTCTAATCAGCAAGGAAATCAGACAAATGATGTTTTTATAGAATTTTTTGACTTTATATAGAGGACAAATCGTCGGTCTAAAAAACGACTATGCCATGCCGAACTGGCCTAGAGTTTTGTGCCTTTTATTTATGTAAGGAAAACCTCCAAACTAGTACAATTTCTAATTAGCAAAGCAATCACACAAGTGGTGTTTGAACGGTTGGCATCAGAAAATGGTGTTTTTACCAAAAAAAAACCAATTTATATAGAAAATATCAAATCGTTGGTCCAAAATAAACGACCACGCCACGCTGAAATAAAAAGGCCATATTCCTTTGCCTTGAGTTTTGTGCGTTATATTTCTGTAAAGAAGCTCCAAATTAATACAATTTTAATCGGCAAAGCAATCAAACAAATGGTATTTAACCAATTGGCATCAAAATATGGTTGTTTTTTTTTTTTGTTTGTTTGTTTTTAGGAAAAAATCTACATTGATATGAAAAATGGCATTTATATGGAAATTGAAGAAATAGTCTTACATTGATATGAAAAAGCAAGTTTAATTGGAGATCGATGAAATGTCTTAACAAATACTATATACCATCTTAACACAACAGCAATGTGTGTGTCACAACTTAATCATAGTGAGTGCAACAAGCTTTCCTTACAAAGAGTATACAGAATACGATAGTGATACATTTTTATGTCTAGGCTAGAATAACACTTGCATAGTTTCAAATACGTTAAAATCAACTTATTAAGAAATCTCTTTAAACAATATTAAAAAGTAACAGTGACTTTCTTAGGAACAATTTCAAAAAAGTAAAAGTGGTAATGTACAAAACATGCAAATGATTTTGACAGCTTTTTGGCTATTTGTAACATTCATGTTATTTGTATCATTTATCCAAAAGATAAAGAATAAGAATGTCGTTATACTTATCTAAATATTGACCTTTGATTTTTAGCTTAACATGAGTAGTTGTGTTGCTTTTTAAGTCTTTTCAAAATCATCGACCTGGTTACAAATGTCAGTAACACATTTTAAATTGTTTCTGTTCTCTAAGCTAGATAATTCATTGTATTGAACGTTTAAGCTTAATATGAGGAAACATCTTCTAATTTGACAAAAAAAACAGTGACGTAAATTTTTACCGATATAAGTTTGAACTAAAAAAAAGATAAGAGCCAATGATGATATTGAACGACAAATTAATTTTTTCAACAAAGAAGTATTCAGGTTTTTACATTTTTGTTCCAGACTGTCCATCTTACAAATGAACCACCTTTAATTCCACAAATAAAAAAAATATAAAAAAAAATATAAAGGCAGGCAGTAGGACTGTACCGAAGCTTGTAAAACACTCAAACTATCAAAAATATGTTTGACTTACTTTCATAAGGTAAATCAATTACATTTATTTTCAAACCTGTTAAAAGCGACCGATGACAACTGATGCATAAAAAATGGTGAAGTGCATACTTCTTTGCAAGCTGTATAGGGCATGTGTTATAGTGTTTCTTAGCTTGTGTTTTTTAAATATTAAAACAAGATGTTAAAAATCAAACAATTTGAATTAAATAATCATTTCCCACTTCAATGTCTCAGTAAGTATAAAGTGGATACGCTGGACTAACGTGTAAATAGTCTTAAAAGTGTATTTAATAACAAACGTCGGCACAAGTCGGGGTTTTTATGAGAAAATAATTATCCGCATGAACGTGAACTTTAGAATGACAATCCTAGTTGGAATAAAACAGTCCACTATATATATAAGAAGTGTGACATTGATATAGTTTAATGTTGAGAGACTTGTTACCATGACTACAAAACTTGTTTTTACAAAATGCTCGGGTTGCTGTACATACCGTTTGTTCGTCATCAAAACTACACATGTGCACGGCTTAAAGGTGTGATGATATACGTCATGGTATAAGACAAAGTTTTTAATAACCCTTGTAGCATTTATTGATATTCCACCGACCGCTGATACACCAAGGGAATTCTATATTCAGACAAGTTGGCAAATGTTTGATGTTTAAAGAAAATTTCTGGCTTACTTCTATAATAAATGAACCGATATGTTCTGCTTCATATAAAAAACGAAAGAAAACATTGAATTATGTTAATAATGTTACTAATAATCCGAACTAATAATTTTGACTTTCAAATACATACGTATGTTGATTGTGTAATGTTTAAATTGTAACATGGTTTGAAACATATTTTTTGTGTAACAGCCTGCTCTAAAAGTATAATAACGTTCTTGCTTAACACTTTATGTACTTTGCATTATCAGGCTTCTTGGTAATTAAATATTTGAAATTTTTATTATATCATCCCTAAATTTTTGCATAAGACAGAATGGTTTCCTCTTTAATTTGATCTTTGTATCTTATATCATCATGTGTCTTTTTAACCAGCAAAGCTAGTTTTTACAGTATCAAAAGATGGTAAGCATTTCAAAACGAGACTTTTCACTAAACTTGTTATTATTCTTATCAGATGAGTCACATGTGTATGGAAAAGAAACAAAAACAGCTAACTGAAGACATCTCTTAATTGTCAATATTATTTATTAAAATGAAGAGGTCATAAATTACGGTTATTGCAAGAAAAATTTGATTTTTTTATGTGAGGCACCGATGGCTGTCTTATATTTCAAACTTTCAAAATGCTATTTCTTGCTTATTGAAATTTCCTGATGCATTAAATCTGCTTTATGTGAACATTTATGTATGGAAATGATATTCAAATCTGTTGGAAGCACGAGACAATCTCGAAGAAAGACAGAAAATTGATGGCTTAAACTTAAGTTTATTTTTCCGTTAAAACAATTTAGTTTCTATTTCTAGCAACTTTCATTTAATTGTTACATCCACGTGAAAAATTAAACCCATTGCTTTAATCAAGAGAAATCTATGTACGGATAATACACATTTAAAGCTTAGCTTAACCTATATTTGCCAATGATATGGCGAAGAGGCCTAATTGGGACATCCTTTTTTGGGGGTGGGGGTGGGGGCGAGAAATAATAGTGGTTCATAATTAATTACCATGCCATCAATATCTATTCATATTGAAATACATAACATGGAGATAAGTAATGAGCACAAAACAAAATGATTATTTGACGTTTATGTGATATCATTTCAAACTGCATTTTCATAGTCTTTTATTAACATATCTTTTTTGTGCTTATTTTAAATTACTTTGTTGTATTTGAACTAAATTGCTCCGACGAATATTTGAATAATGTGATAGATAATTGATAGAACCTCTAGAATTTAAGGAGAATATGTTTTCCTAGAAATCACGAGAAATCATTTTTTTTAAAGTCATGAAATAAAAAGTTTAAACATTTTGTGTTTACCCGATTTCTTGCATAAAAGCTGTAGACAGGTATAATTTTATGTAGAAGAAAGTATGCATTAATGCACGAAATAATGTGCATTTAAATTCTGAAGATGCGTAGTGTATTCAGTTTATTTGAAACACTCTCCGATCCTTGAACTCCGGTCCCTGAAGTTTTGTTCTCTTTCTTTTTGGTTGAATTAGATAAAGCTAATAAAATTTAGTATGTGAAAACCAATATTGTAAACGTCATATGGCGTCTATCTAACTAAACTAGTGGTGGTAAACCTCAGATGCCCCTTATTGCATTATTTCAGGCACGAGCGGACACCTGAGGTAGCTGGATAGCATCCTTTTAAAAAATATCCCTTGCGGGATTTAAGAGACGATTAGCACTCGGCCTAGGACGCTCTATTACTAGGTAGAAAGCTAATATCATGTACTGAAACATGATCGAAGAAGGACTATAATTCGGAATCTCTCGGTTTAGAGGTAAACACCTTTATCACCAAGGAAAACTTTCACATCCTAGCAAGTTGTTGGGTTGATCGCTCATTATATGTTTTCACTTGACAATAACACGTTTGCAACAAACACCCTTTTTAATTAAAATCACGATGTTTTATTCAGTGTAACGATATAATAATTTAACCCATCGTGCTTAATTGATAAGATACAATCGCATGTAATATACTAATTCACATCGGATTATGTAAAGTGATCTTTAGAATGAAAAAAAAAACGTTTAAAGCTTAATCACACCATGATCGTGACATTTACATATTAACTTACATTCGCCATACTTATTTCCAAGAAAATTAAACTTGGATTACGAAATTCTCTATAAGCTTACTTACGTTTCTATGATCTTGAATAAATAGTGACTACCATGCATGTTATCTTAAATACATCGCTGACATTTTCAATAAGTTAACCATTTATGTCAAGACATATTACTTTATTTTAAACTGTTTTTAGTTCTGCGTATTGACGATGTGAGACAGAATAACTCGAGTTTTCGCTGTGAATGCTGTTAATCTCTGTTAATTTTTGATTTGATCATTGTGCATTTATATTCTTTATGTCTTTTCTTACACATGTATTTGAGAAATTGAGCTGTAAACGGAGTAATTGTAATTAGTTGAAGTAACCACTTGACATGCATTAAATTCTATGTTTGTTTGGCTTAAATCAAAAGAGGTTAGCCTGTGTCACAAGTACAGAGCTACGCAATCTTGTACAATTATGCAACCAGGTGGGGTGTTTATTGTTGTTGTTTTTATTGTTATTTTGATATTTGCGGAATCCCATAAACATTGATTATTGAATGTTATTTACCGAAACAGTAAATCAGTAAATATGTTTAGCAGCACAAAGCAATTGATAGCATTGCTTTACTATCATGTCGTTTTATTACACTGCATATTTGATAAATTTAGCTTTAAATCGGACATCCCCAGCTTTATCAGACACATCATCACCTCGTTGAAATGAAATATAGTAAATGGAATGTTGGTATCTATTACTAGTTTTTTAAATATTAAACTTAAGTCTTTATAATTATAAAGATATTTCTTACCAAGGTTT